>NC_056732.1:526771537-527022722 GCF_019279795.1 Protopterus annectens
ATCCCAAAAAGAAAAAACAATGCCCCATTTGGGATGTCCCTTACAAGACACCTGCAGCAGCTGGAAAGACCACAAAAGTTCCTCACCAAGAGGATCACTGCCCTCAAACAGATGCCCTATGCAGCCCGACTCAAGAAACTCCAGCTGTACTCTGTTGCATACCGCTTACTCATTGGTGATCTCTGCCTGACATACAAGGCCATGATCAACCCTGAATTGATGAATATGCTCCAACTAAAAAAAAAACAAATCCCGGAGAGCCACATGCTCTGGAGATATAAACCTCACCACAATGATAAATAGAAGTTCTGGAGGGATAGATTCCTGTCCCACAGCCTGCCCATGCTTTGGAACAGGATTCCAATATACATCAGGCAGAGCCCCTCACTAAAACTCTTCAAGGGAAACCTTGACGGGTGGATGGGGGACAGATAGTTTACCCCAGAGATCCCTGCAGTGGCTCTGCTGGATAGAGGCGCAGGGAACTAATGGTTCTGCTGGACAGAGGCACAGGGAATTAATCTGAGGGGGTGGCGAAAGCCAACACATTCTGGCTAGGCTTATAAATGCCCTTGGGCAGATAGTCTAGTACTTACCTATGAACCTATATATATATATATATACATATATATATACATATATGTATATACATACATATATATATATATATATGTATATATATATATATATATATATATACACACACACACACACACACACACACACACACACACACACCCTAGCTATCCTTTTCTTTGTTTATATTTTTTAATCTTACTCTTTTTTTCTCTTGCTCTTCATCTTGTCTTCACTCTTTATTTCTCCTGTCACCTCTATTTTATGCATTTATTACCTCTAAAAAATGCTTTTCTCACTCTCCCCTCCCTTCCTTTTGTCCTCTTTATCCACTGTCTGAATGTTCCATTCTTGACATTTGCTTTGAGTGATAAGCTCTTGTAACATGTCAGCATGTTTCAGTGCTACATCATACTATGTTTTTCTCATTTTATTGATGGCATATGTATATTATTTTATGTCATATGCGTATTAATGTTTATTTTTCTGTGTAGGTACATTGTAATATTATCTCAGTTTTTCACCTTTGCGTATGTATTGCCTCTTCTTTCATTTGTGAAGCTTTTCTCCCTGGGCTTCTGCTGAAAACTGATAAAATTATCCAGTCGGACTTTCATGATAAACAAATGTCAGCAAGTTTTGGGTTAACAACTATTCTGAAAATTTTAGGTGTCCTATCATGAATGGTCCCCTTTTCATGCCCTGTTGAAGCAGAGCAGTTTTGCATTTGTGTGCATTATGACAGCTTGAAAGATTGTAAATCCCCTAAATCTCAGTGGCACTGCCACCAGGTACTGCAGTAGTAGTATCTTATGGAAATTGTATGTGTTGTGAGTAAGACCCTCAAATTAATATATTGATAGTATATAAATGGTGATGGGTCTGTATTGACTGTGTATAAATTGGAAAATATATGCAGTAGTGTCAGGAGGGCCTACATTACAAGTTTGATCTAGTCAGGAATGGCTTCCCCTGGATTTTTATTTGTAATAGGTGCTTTACAATTATTTATTTTTGTGCCATGGACTGGAGGCATCACAGTAGTGGATTTATGTTTCAGAAGAGGCTTGTGGGTTATATTGGTAACATATAGAATATATATGTGTATATGTGTGTGTATATATATATATATATATATATATATGTGTGTGTGTGTGTGTGTACAACATGCATGCAGGCTTGTACTGTGTTTAAATCAGTATTAAGTTACATTATTCATGATTATTGTAGCTAACAGCTAGAAGATCATATATCAGAGGTTTCATGTTAATACTGCTATCCATTGAAATAATGTGATGTTTGGCTTTATGGCTATGCGAACTTGCTAGTCTAGGGCTCCTTTTGCCCCCATCTTAAATTCTAAGTCTTGACCTTTCCTAGCTCTTCTCTTTCTGGCTGTCTGAATAAAGCAAAAAAAAAAAAAGGAAGTAAAAAAAGAAAGAATGAGACTGCCAATAACTTCTCTGTCATTTTTGTTTGTGAGCACCCCAGGCTTTTAAAGCACACAAGAAAATCACTATAACAAGTGTCACATTTCCAGGTGAATGTTCTTCACAACTGTTACCATTTGATTTGTTTACCATTATGAATCAGTCATTCATATTATGGCACAGACCAAAAAGGAATGGCAAATGCAATAGATGATGTATAGTTTTAGTTTACCTGTGTGATTTGAAGGAGTTGAGAAGTTAGCAACTGTGATCTGGAGGAGATGGGAAGAAACAGAAGTACACAGACAGTCCACACAGATAGTTAACAGAAATCAGGACTGAATTCCAAAACCTAGATCTGTTGAGACACCATGTTGCCCCCAGACTTTGTAACATTGCCTGCACTAAAGGTCAGTGGTTTGTTCTCTCACAGCAAGCATGCAGTTAGGTGTAGAGATATCCAGTCTTTTTTGCACCAAGGGCCAGTTTCATGTAAGCCAGTTATCCACAGACCTGCCATTGTGTGCATAAAAATAAAGCATAGAAAAGTGCATAATATATACCACTCGCCATATCTCAGAGTCAGTGGGAGCCCTGAGCTTGTTTCCCTGCAATGAGACTGTCCCATGTTGGGGTAATGGGAGACAATTACACCAGAACTGTGTTCTTTATGTCCCTTCTTCTCCATAATTTAATTTTGGTTGCTGTCATTGCAGAAATCCCCACTTCACAAAGATAGGATGTTGGAAATGAAAGCAGGGTTTTCAGTGCTTTATTCTAGCAACTTTCTAAGTTTATAAGAACAGTATTTAAAATCTGTCCCTATTGTTTGTGGCTGTGTCCAGATTTGTTGAGTGAGAGGTTGAGAGGTATGGTCGAGAGGTACACAAACCTAATGGATACCTTTTTCTGAATCTAGCAACTTTCTAAATTTACAAGGACAATATTTAAAATCTGTCCCCATTTTGGAGTCTTTGTTTCCCCCATTATTTTTGGCTTTGTCCACATTTCTTGTGTTAAGAGTTGAGAGGTGTGCTGTATGCACCTGGATTAGATCTAAAAGTCACTAGTACCTGCACTGATACTGAAATAACGCATTAACAAGTTTATCTGAGGTTTAAGATCTGAAGTGTCCCATCTGCGGTTGTTTTGGGGAGAGGCATGTAAATGTAGTAAAACAAAAGCTTTCACAAATAACAGTTTTGAATGGTCTGCTATTATATCTGTCAGTAACAGCTGTCAACCACATTTAAAGTTTACTTACCTGGACTAGTTAGAGCTGGAAGAAGAGCCAGCAGCTGTGCATCCACCAGAACCATTTTTGCATAGTCACTTGCAGCACCAGGCAACACGTTTTTTGGCCATTCAAGACTTTTATCAATTTGACCATATTGCATTTGCAAAAAACTAGTGCCAGTGCACGATTGGATGAGTTGTGGTGCTTGTCATTGGCTCCTTTTGCCTCAGGAGCGGTTATTTGATTGGTCTGTATACCGCAATGCTGATTGTCTGCAATTGCAGTATACATGCCAATCAAAACTTGTGTAGCAGAGCCACCACTGGTCGGTGAGGAACATGGGCACTTTCAGTGTTAATACATGCCAATCAAAACTTGTGTAGCAGAGCCACCACTGGTCGGTGAGGAACATGGGCACTTTCAGTGTTAAATGCGGAGCATTCTGCATGGTCCGGAGCACTTGGCTGCTCAGCTTACATTCGGTCAACTAGCTTACGTTCTGTCAACTTTCTAAGTGTATAAGAGCAATCTTTAAAATTTGTCTGTAATTTGGGGGCTTTGTCCCCTATTACTTTTGGCTTTGTCCAGATTTTTTGTGCTCAGAGGTTGAGAGCTATGGGTTCTGTCCAGATTTATTGTGTGAGAGGTTAAGAGGTATGGTCGAGAGGTACGCATACCACTTAATTCATGCTGCTGCCAGGGATTACTTTCGCTCTTCACTGTCTTTCTGTCTGTCACACTCTCTCACACACACACACACACACACACACACACACACACACACACACACACACACACACACACTCTGTTCGGCTTTCATGCACACATTCACTCACACACCCAGACAAATATATATATATATATATATATATATATATATATATATATATACACACACACACACACACACACTTTTTTCCATTTCATTTATTTTCATTTTACACTCAATAAACAGCAAAAGGGCTGCTTAGCGAGCATAAAATAACGGCTTGCTAGATCTTTACTGTTCACTCTGTCATACACACATACACAGTCTCTTCTGATTTCACACGCATACATTCTGCTTTCATGCACGCATTCATAACAGCTTGCTCAATCTTACTGTTCACACTGTCATACGCACATACACAGTCTCTTCTGCTTTAACCCACATATGCATTCTGCTTTCATGCACGCATTCACTCACACACATTTTTGTTTCACTCCCGTCTCTGTGGCCCAGTAACAATTGATCCATGGCCCAGTGATTGGGGACTGTTGGTCTAGTGAATAGAAGACTTAACTTTAGTGATAAAATATTACATATTGATCTCCTAACAAGTGAGTTGTTAGCATGTAGTAGGCTAAGTCATGAATGGTTAACAGTGGGTCAAACAAATAATTCCATGTAAGGACATGAGCCATGTTGCTTCTCCAGATTAAATACAACTTCCTCTGTGTAAAACAGACATACCGAAAGCTGAGAGTACTATCAGATAAGCTACCCGTGTGTCCCCAGCGATGGCTGTCTTGGTTGCTTCGAGACTACTAGCTGATATATGTCAGTGAATATTTTAGTTGCTCAGCATTCAGTATAAAAAAAAAATCAGTGCTCAGACTTTTGGAAGACATACATCCATTACCCACATCAAAATTTCTTGTACCTCATATAAGGAGCATGTTATGGCCTGCTTATGTTGCTTCTCTTTTATAATCTTGTCCTTAGATCCACCAAATCAAAATGTATATAGTCAGTGCTAAAAGTAGTCTTTTTGCTGAAGTCCCACGCATTTATAGTGGACTTGTAATCACCAAATACTACAGCACTTCTTTCACCGGTTTTGCTTTTTCTGTTTTGGACTCTCATGCAGTAACAATTGTCACTGCCAATGATTTAGCAGCACCTTTTGCTGCTGCCTTTCAGAGTTCAGTTATTTTATTACCAATAGCACATTGAACATATAAATGGGAAGATAGAGGAAAGGGCAATACTTGTAGAAATGTTGAGGATCATTGATTCAAAACCGTGGTGTGAGGAAGACTAGTGTACAAGGTATGAGGTCTCTGAACTTTAGTTCTAAATCTCCAAGGCTTGGGTCCTGCATGGAGTTTACTTTTTCATTATTGCATCCTTCCTATTTAACCGAGGAAGCAACCCCTGTGTCATTATGTAGGGAATGGAAGTAATCTCTCAGAGTTGTACGAGATGTAGATGTCAGAAAGAGGTTCTGGCCTAATCACAAAGGCAGTGGTGGTTGGGCTTGGAGGTGTAGCCAACTTGACTGCCAGCCTTCATAGAGCACTACATTGCACACTCACCCTGTTGAATTGCAACCTAAAGTCTGTAGATAGGAACCTAGTATAAAATGACCCCCAGTGTATGACAAAGCTATGTCCAGTCTGTTTTCACACTGACTGATAGTGAGGTGTATATGTAGGGCAGGATATTGAAGATAAGTTTGAGGATAAATAGGAAAAGTTTTTCTTAAAATAAAGAAATGCATTTGGGTAGCTTCTACCTGGTGCTGAAAACACTGACAGCTGCATCAGAAAACCATTGCTAGTAGAAGTGAGACCTTGTAATTGACAACAAATTCCCAGCCTTTGCTCAAGAGGAAGGATATGGAAGACTTTTGATTTCATACTGCCATGATGATTTTGGTATCTAACTTCAATCTTCCAAGGTTTTCTTGTTAAACTCAGTCTTCCCAGACAGTGGTTTTACACTAACTGGTCATAAATGAAGTTTCCATGAATTAAAGTTTCCTGTCAGTTTTGTCTCTCTTCCTTCACTTGCAGCACTTACAGATTCCAAAAACATTTCTTTTTCTAATGGCCTCTCTTCCAGAGTATTGCATGAGACTACTGTGTGAAATTCTGGTGACAGGGGAGTGAAGTCCTTAAGTAAAACTATCTAGAAAGAGTATGTACTTCTTCATCTCCATCAAAATTGCAGAGACCACGCTTCCAACAAAGACTGACTGAAATTAGAAATCTTCAAATTTTCATTGTAAGCCTCCTTTGTGGAGGACATCAGAATGTTGGAGACTACCAATTAATACTGATAAATGTGGAGTTTTGGTTAACCTTCCTTTAAACTCTTTTCAGATAAATGCCATTTATTGCTATTTGGAGATTTCATGATTCTAGCTTTTCATTTCTAGAAAAGAAGGCTGCCTTTAAAGAGCAGATCTGTATTTTGTTGCTGCTTTGGAGAAACATCTGAAAGCAAATTAGTATTTCTGCTGCTCACCATAAGTATGTAATCCTTTCACATCAGACTGATACAGGGAAAATGGTTAGCAGTGATCTGCTTTCACATCTTGGTGCTGAACTACCTGCCTTATCTGGACAAATTTGTTTTTTGGTGCATCTTTGCTTTAGGTAGATGTAGAACATTAGCCTTTAGGGACAATTTTGTATGACTAGTTAAAACTTTGACACCATTCATTCTGAGGTCAGACTGCTGGTGCAAGAATCCGCATTTTAAGTATGGTTTTACTTTTCTTGTCAACTCTGCACATGAAAATGAGACATAGAATTCCAAATTATTCTTTCAAAGCTGATTATCACTTTGGTTATGACAACCCAAACCATACTGTAGACTTAAAAGTAGCACTGCAGTGTTCTTTCAGCAGTAAAAGTTGGCATTTCTGCTTTCTGCCCTACTGGTCACCTTGTCGTGTGTCATAAGCACTTGGCCTTGGTCCAGTAATTTTTCTCTGGTTTCCTGAATGTACCCTTATTATGATGGGAAAACTGTGAAGAGATGTTTTTGCACATTTTCAACCAGATAAAAAAACAACCATCAAGCACAAGTGGATGCAGCATATAGAGCAGGTTGGTTCACTACCTGGAAATAGTCATGTGTATGTCTTTAAATAACTGATTTCTTTAGTCTTGTTAAGACTCCAGTGTGCATGTGTTACCATCTGGATATTAAGCTGATGGCATTAGCAGTGCTACAACTGACATTAATTCTTTTATTTCATGCTTTGAGTATAGATGTTACATGGTACAAGAAGTAATCACAAGCAAGTAATTTTGTTTTTTGTATAAAATTGTTGAAACTTTAGCCTCTGTGGTGTTCAGGCAGCTTTGTCAAAGAAGTTGAAATGGTAACGCTAGAGACTGAATTTATTCTTAACTATCTGTGGTATATCGAAAAAGCCTGCAAAGGTAAAGTATGCTCCTTCTCTGTATGCCACAAAGAAAAAAGTCCTGAAAGCATGAAATATGTTGAACTTTGAAAAAGGAAGAGAAGCAGAAAATGGCCTGCCTTGGATCACTATTCCAGTATCCCTAACTGATGGGATGTCCTGTCAAGGATAGATATACATCCAGTCAGCATACCAGAGCCTGGGCATCCTCCTCTTTTGCCATATGTTCAATGTATGACCACATCTTGAAGGAGGCAAAGGGATGTATAGGTGCAAATTGCCTCAGGATTTTCATGCCCCAGATAAAGGAACTAAAGCAAAAAGTAAAGGCAGCTATGTACAAGTAAAAAAGGAGAGGATACAAACAAATTAATCCACCTTAGCCCAACAAGGAAAGGGCAAAGGGAGGGATGTAATACAGCAATAGTGATCAGTCAGGCATGTATTGTTATGGTAAGTTCTTATATAAATGAACTGTGTCCTTCCTTTGATCACTGTTGCAGTATTAATAACTGATGGAAGATTCTCTAACCCGTCTTAAGATGGAGGAAGGCTGAGCTGCATTGTGGTCCAAAAGACCTTGAACACTGGACCTTGCAAACCCAGTTCTAGTGCTTGAAAATGCATTATTCTTGTAATGTTTAGTGGAAGTGTGAATGGAAAAAAAACAGAACAGGCTGTAGCTGTAGTGGAATTTGCTTTGAATGGATCTTGGATGCATTTCCCATGAAAAGAATAACAAAAGGAAATTGCTTTAAAAATACAGTTCAAAATAATTTGGAAACAGGAGACACCAAGTTTTTGTCCTGTAAGGATATATGTTAAAATGGATTTTATACTCACAAGTTGCAGGCCTTGACTTGCTTGGAAGGTAATAGTTTTAATGCTTTTGAATAATTCTTATGGGAAGAAAACTGATTGTTGTGTTGTTCCACTAGTTTCATAGGTGTTTGTTCATACTCAGATTACCTGCTTAATCTGCTTCAGGTTTGCAGGGGGAGCTGAAGCACACTGTGGGCACATGACAGAGAAGGTAATCCTGGGTGGGGTGCCAGTCCACAGGATGATACAGTCATAAACTGATTTACACAGGGCATGTACACCTATGGATTTAGAGAATCATCATTTCAGCTATAGCATGTCTTTGGAATGGAGAGGGAATAAGCAGTCAGAAGAACCTCTCATGGACAGAGAGAAGTAATGCAAAAAAAATGTGAAAAGTGGTTTCAAGAATGTCCGATTGTAGGATTTCACACAGTATCATGCAAAACCAGGGTTTATGGCAAGTAAACTAGGCAAACAAACACCAGATTGTGTTCATTTAATATGAAGTGATAGGTTCCTTAGACTTCCATTTAGTGTTTAATCAGCACCAGAGAGATTCCAGACAGTTGTATTCCACATAAATGAATGCTTCAAAATGATGTGACCATAATGTTTTAGTGTGAGGTCAGAGAACAAAATGCCAGACAAAAAAACTGATGTAGCTGCTCAGCTAAGATGGCATAGTTTCAAGTAAAAATGAATAAATGTAATACCAAAGAAACAAATTTTAAATATGTATCTGATAACAGAGGGTAAAAATCTCAACTATTGTGTAAATGCCAAGGCAATCAGACACTAATCAGACACTACAGAGGATTTTATAATTGCATTTATCTTGCAAAGTTTGTACCTAATACGTCCAGTAAACTATACCTGTAAAAAAGCTGTTAGACTCAAAATTAACATGGAAATAAAGGTATGAGCAAAATAAAAACTAATACTTGGCAAATCAGTCACAGATGCTCCATCGTTAAATATGATATAAAAAGTCAGGTGCTTTGCAAGTACATACTAGTTAGATTGTTATAGGAGCTGTTATCATTCATGAAAATAGACCATCCATCTGTGAGCCAAACAGCATTTATAAATACACAAAAGAAATAAAAAGAACTGTTAATGTTGTTGTTTGTTTTTTCGGCTTTTCCCAGTTAGGGGTCGCCACAGCGGAACTCCGGTCCGCTAATGATTGCCAGTAGATTTTTTTATGGTGCCGAGTTGCCAGCCCGACGCCCAACCTTCAGCAAAGGCACGCCCATTTACGCATGTCTTTCGGAGGCCACTCGACTGCGGAGAGGACATACAGACTCCACACAGAAGGCACTCCAGCCGAGAATTGAACAGGAGAACCTCTTGCTGTGAGGCAACAATGCTACCACTGTACCACCGTGGCTAAAGAACTGTTAATACTAGTGCCTATATGTGAGCGATTCTTTGAATGTATTTAAGGTAATAGCTGGATGGCAACAGACCCAGAACCCCTTGCAGTGCATATTCAAAATGTTTTTGCACAAAGCACCTCTTAGGTTGTAGAAGTTGCTACTTGGTCTACTGATGGTGATCTAAAAGTAAAATGCAAACTAGGTGAGGAACTAGATATAGTAAATGTACTATATACACCATGTTTCCGAGAGATGTATGAACAGTTCTTAGAGTAAGAATTTTTAAATTATTTCAATAGTACAGCATTTATTAATGATAAAAGGTGAAGTAAAGCAATTTCAGAGATAAGCTAATGCTAAATTAGAGTGACAGCTACTGAAAGATGTTACAGTGAAAGTAAGGAAAGAAATTATTTTCAAGAAAGAAATAAGCTGCACCTAAGATTTAATGCGGAGAAAGCACCACAGCCAGAATCAAACTAGAGATGCAAGGGCTGTGAGGCGGCAGTGCTAACCACTGTGCAACTAATACCAGTATCATGTTATAGCTTTTTCCCTGCCGTAGAGCCTTTTCCCCCTTGGATCTATATAGTGGCATGGGCACTGTGAGGCTAATTAACAGTTCTGCCGTTCTTTTAGTGGACAATGTTAAGACTGTAGAAGATGGGCTGTTTATATAGAACCATAACTGCTTTTGAAGTTAATGCTGCTTAATGTTATATTGTATGGTTACCTTTCTTCATATTTTAGTGTAGTATCTTTTGTTTCATATTAATTCTTTGTACTTTAGCCAAAGCTTCTTATTGTAAGAAAGATGAAACAACGTGAATTAACTGTTATAACATGTAGAATCATTCAGAATTCAGATCTCCCTATTGTGCAGAGTTAAATCATCAAAAATTATTTGCTTCACTCATGCCTCAAATGCTCTGATACAGCTGTGTTTGGAAGATGAATAAATTAACTGACGATTCAGATAAGATATATATATATATATTTTTTTTTTTAACTGCTGTCCAGTTGCAAAACCATTCACGCTAGCCTCAGTTTTCAAGTGTGAAACAGAAGCACTGAGAGAGTTAATTGAACTGCAGTATGTTGAACTGTGCCCCAGCTGTTAAGACTTTTCTTTTTGCACTCTAGCTTCTAGTTTGGCTACTTTTTCAGTAACTGATGTGTAGTCTTTTATAAAACTGCTCCTCAGTTGTAACTGGCAGCATGTTTCCCCAACAGCGCATCTGCTAACATCGTAAGCAGTTTTGCAGGGGCTTTTGATGTACAAGTGTGTACAGCAGGCTGTTCATAGGTTCATACTAGGCTATCTGCCCTAGGGCATTTATAAGCCTAGCCAGAGTGTGTTTGGCTTTTGCCACCCATTTTAAATTAATTTTGCTATGCCCTTTTTCGAGGTTAGTATACTGTGCCTCTGTCTAACAGTGACACAGAAGTGATGCCCGGGGTAAACCTACGATCTCCCATCCACTCATCAAGATTCCTCTTGAAGAGAGTCAATGAGGGACTCTGCCTAACCTGGACTGGGTTTTATTCCAGAGTGAAGGGAGCCTCTGGGTTATGAATCTGTCCCTCCAGCATGTCCTAATTATTTCAGTGCTGAGGTCAAGTCTCTCGAGCATGTAGCTCGATGGGATTTAGATTTTCTGAGGTGCAGCATGTCCATTAATTCTGGGTTGGACATGGCTTTATACGTCTGGCACAGATCGCCTCTGAGCAGGCGGTATGCAACTGAGTAGAGCTGGAGTTTCTTTAACCGGGCAGCATATGGCATCTGTTTGAGCCCTTTGATCCTCTTGGTGAGGTACTTTTGGGGTCTTTCCAGTTGCTGTAGGTGTCTGGTAAGGTACATCCCAAAAGGGGCATTGTACTCAATTATGGGCCTGATGAGGGATGAGTAAAGAGGCATGATGACCTCCCTTGCTCTAGATGTGAATCCCTTCATGATTAGGTGGGCTATATAAAATGTTTTTCTAACCGCTTTGGCCGTGTGGTTGTCAAATGAGAGATTGCTATCAACTTGGGTCCCCAGGTCCCTAATTACTTCTTCTGTACTTAATGGATTACCACCTATGTGGTAATTTGTGGGCACTTTGTTTTTGCCAAAGGGGGTGACTATACACTTTTTGGCGTTTAGCTTGAGGCCATGGCTCTGGCACCAGTTGTCTGTTTCTATGAGGCCCTTTTGGAGGATGCTTGTGTCGGCTGGAGAGTCGATTATGGTGCCCAGTTTGCAGTCATCTGTGAACTTGTTCAGCCACAGTCCTTCCATGTTGGCCTGTACCTCCGAGAAATATATACCGAACAAGAGAGGTCCCAGGACTGAGCCTTGTGAGACGCCACTTGTAACTGGTTTGGAGTCTGACATGGCTCCAGCAATTCTAACCATGTGGGTTCTGTCCTTGAGCCAGTTTGCAACCCATCTAGTGACATAGGGGTTTATATTTAAGCTGGTGAGCTTATCTATAATGCCCGAGTGGGGTATTGTATTGAAGGCTTTTGCGAGGTCCAGGTAGGGTGTGTGGACCACCTTCCCCTCGTCAATGGCCTTGGTGACTGTTTCAAAGAAATCAACCAGGTTTAAGAGGCAGGATCTGCCCTTAACAAAGCCGAACTGGGTAGTATCCAGTGTCTGTAGGTCCCCAATATCTTTATTTATGAGGTCCATGATGATCCTTTCCATAGCTTTGCAGACCAAGCTAGTCAGGCTTATGAGGCGATAGTTTCCAGGATCCGTTGAGGCACCACCTTTGTGGATGTGGAGAGGGACCACTGTTGCTGTACGCCACTCTTTGGGTACATATCCTGTAGTAAGGCTGAGATTGAACAGTAGCTTTATGTTTGGGTTTAGCTCTTCTTGGAGTTCATGTAGGACGCAGCCCGGGACACCGTCTGGTCCCATTGATGCTGTGTTTTTGACTTTGGAAAAGGCAGCACTTACCTGTGAATCCGAGAAGTCAGGGGGACAGAACTTTGCTGGGATAGATATTTGCCCTTTGGTGGGGAGTTTGCGCTGAACCTGTCAGCTAGGATGTTGGCAATATCTGTGGGTTTGGTGTATTTTTTGTCATTTTGGACTAATTCTGAGCATATCTGGGAATTCCCACCCAGGTTCCTAACATAACTAAAGAAAGCCTTGTGATTATCCTTAGTGTCCTGTGCAATTTTTCTCTCGAAGCTGGCCTTAGACGATTTTATGAGTGCCTGTAGTTTTTTTGCTAATACTGATCAGAGATGCCTTCCCTTTTTGGGATTTTGCTCTATCATGTAGTAGCTTCCTCCTTCTATTGTATAGTTTGTTTATGACAGGACGTCTGCCTTTGGAGGATTGGGTCTTGGTTTTACTTGGGATTGCATGATCCATGCATTCCTGTAGGTGTTCATAGAATGCATTTATAAAGGATTCTGCGTTCTGGGCCGTATTTTCCACAGGCCCAGGGGCTTTGAAGGATTCCACCTAGGTTTTGAGCAGTGTGAAATTTGCTTTAGAGAAGTTTTTCACTGTGGTTTTCAGGGCAGGGGGTGGAGTCGGGATGTGAATATCCAGTGAGATTAGTTTATGGTCTGATCTTACCAGTGAGGGATACACTTCTGGTCTGGAGCATAGAGTCCCCATGTTGGTGATGATCAGGTCCAGTATGTTTATCACTCTCGTCGGAGTGGTAACAAGTTGTTCCATAGCATTTGAGTTTATAAATTCTAGGAACCTTTGGGCTAGGGTGTTGGAGCTATAGTAATGCTCCCAGTCTATGTTTGGGTAGTTGAAGTTGCCCAATATAATGGTGTTTGGAGAGACCTTCATATTTTCCAGTGTTCTCAGGAAGGCCGAGTGGGGTTCCTGGGTTTGGGAGGGTGGTCTGTAGCAGGCTATAAACTGGAAGGCAGTTTTACCCACTGTTAGTTGCACATGGATAGTCTCTGATGCTTCGTGCTGTGCCACCAACCTGGAGGTGTGGGTATCTTTGACGAATATTGATGGTTCGGTCCAAGTTTTGGGGCCGAAAAGCATGGTATGAGGTATAACCTGGTAGTGCTGGGGTGCTCTCGGGAGCCTTGAACCAGGTTTCTGTTACTGCACAGATATCGATGTTCTCCATGCTAAGGAGAGTTTCGAAAAGTGCATCTTGAGGTTTAGACTTCTGGCGTTGAGTAGCATTACTCTTAGTTTCTTATCCCTTGTGATACCTATGGAGGTGGGTTTGTCTTTTGAGCCTTGCCTAAAAAAGGCACTATGGGGGTAGCAGGAGCCTTTGCCAATATCCGAAAGCCCAGGGGTGACAGGTGCAAGCCGTCCCTAGCGATTGGATCCCCTTTGAATGACACCAATACCTAAGCCAATTGTTGAAATTGATCATCTTGTCTTCATATTGTGGCATCATTCTTGGTGAGGGTAAGATGCTACTCAAGGTCAGGGTCATACCGGCCTGGGCTACATGCTCAGAGAGCTCCTCTATGTCTCTTTTCATGTAGTCCAGGGAGGTACATCTCAGGTCATTCACACCAGCATGGACAATGACTGAGTCATATTTGTACTTGCCTTGGAGTGACCTGAGTGCTTGTGTTATGTGGCAGATCCTAGCGCCCGACAGGCAGCTCACCGTGACCTTCTTCTTGTTCAGCCTGGTGAGTGGGACGTCAGTGTGCCTGACGATAGAGTCACCTATTACAAGTGTATCAGGTGTTGTTTAGCCTTAAGGGCTGTGACTGTTCGGCACACTGGCTTTGTGAGCTATGTGTTGCACGTGTTTTGTTTTGGGGTAGCAGTTGCTTGGGTGTCTGCTTTGGAGGTCTCTGCTGCTTAGGCAGGTTTTTGTTTAGAGCCTCCGAGTATGTTTTTGTGTGTTTGTGTTTGGTTCGCTGTCGTGGTAGGTCTATGTGAGACTGGAATTGTAGTGAGTATGGTTTCCTTCTCCTCCTGACTGGTTTCGCCAGTACTGAGTTGAGAGAACTTAGCCTCCAGTATGGCTATATGGTTGCATCTCTCACATGTGTTAGAATTTGTTGGGAGGAGGAGAGGGTTGTCTGTGTACATGAGGCAGTTGTAACATTGCCTCAAGATTCCCAGATTCACCAGCTGGACCAGAGAGGAGATTGGCAACTGACCTTTGGACATGCTAGAATAGTATTGGGAATTCCTTTATAATTGAAAAAAAAGGGCCAATGGGGAACAAGGTACTCAAGGGGAGTTTGTGAGGGTGTAGTGCTTTTAATTTTTTAGTGCTGACTTATATAATTGCTTTATTGAGCAAGTGCCAGGTATCTTAAATGCAATGTGTTGCAGGTAACCTAAATGCAAAAATGACAAACAGTAACTTTCTTTCAAGTGAAACAAGGAAATAAGTACAGTAAGCAATGCAGATATCACTAGGGATCCACAGAAGCGCTGAAAAGCCGCGGTTTAGGTGGAATTAGCTTTTCAGGGAATTAACAAGCATACAAACAAAGCTAGATTCAGCAGGCCTGGATCTAGTCTATGCTACAGCAAACAAGGTGTACCAATTTCAGTAAGAAGCAGTTCAAATATGCAGGCACTATAAGCCTTTAACCAGAAATTCCCAGCTCAGAAGGGCAGAGTCCAGCCTCTCCTCCCACAAGAGTGCAGACCACGAACCCTTTTAATGTAAAATAACTGGCCTGAAGCCCAAGTGCTTAAACCAGAATTAATACACTTTTAGAATAACAGACACTGAGCCCTCAATCAGCAGTTCCCAACTTAGAAGGATGTAAGCTACCTGTTCTGCCACTACAGTGCAGACCGCAAACCTTCTTAATGTAAACAGCTGGCCTGAAGCCCAAGTGCTTTAACCAGAATTAATATACTTTTAGAATAACAGACACTGAGCCCTCTATCAGCATTTCCCAACTTAGAAGGATGTAAGCTACCTGTCCTGCCACCACAGTGCAGGCCACAAACCTTCCTAATGTAAAACAACTGGTCTGAAGCCCAAGTGCTTAATCCAAAAGACTTAGAATGATAGCTACACTTTAATCAAGTTACTACCAAGCAGTAATAAATACAATTGAATACTTTAAAGAATGCCTGGATTAGTGCTCAAGTTATACAAACAAAGCTAGATTCAGCAGGCCTGGATCTAGTCTATGCTACCGCAAACAAGGTGTACCAATTTCAGTAAGAAGCAGTTTAAATATGCAGGCACTATAAGCCTTTAACCAGAAATTCCCAGCTCAGAAGGGCAGAGTCCAGCCTCTCCTCCCACAAGAGTGCAGACCACGAACCCTTTTAATGTAAAATAACTGGTCTGAAGCCCAATTGTTTAAACTAAAAGACTTAGAATGAGTTACACCAAGCAGTAATAAATACAATTGAGTACTTTTAAGATGACGCAAAAGCAAAATAAAGTAGGAAGAAACACAAATACAGTAAAAGCAGATAAATTTTTTTTTTTTTTTTGAGTGAGCAAATGAGATGGGCCCAGGAGTTACAGGACAGAAACAAGTGCAAATGCAGGCCTTCAAATCAGAAAGTTGAGAGAGATGGAAGACCGCCCAAACGGCCAATAACTACAAATTCTGGGCCAGAACCAGTCCTTATGTGTTAGACAGGTTACCTAGTGCTTACCACTCCCACTGATAAGCTAGAAGGCTCCCTCCAACACAGAAAGGCTTGGGGGGCTCAGAAGCTTACAAATAGTCCTGGATACAGCAAATCTGTATCTGGAACACTAATTTCAGGAAAGGTAGGAAACAGGCTTACATTTCTATTTTTTTTTTCAGAAAAGTAGCAAAAACAGTAGTAAAATCCTTCATCCATTGTGGGTGGAGAAAATGTAGAAACTCCCCATTAAAGCACATAGTGGTCTCACTCAAATAGCTGTCCCACTTTGCCTTCATTTTCTTGATAACGTGTATTACAGTCATTTATTTTAGTGCAGCTGAAACCCAATCAGTTGGTCATCAAATCGCCTCTAGGATAAGCAGTGTGACCTCTAGGTGATGCAGCTTGTATTTGGGTTAAAAGTGTGATGTAAAGGTTTCTTACTTGGGTTGAGCAGATAATTACATCTTGGTTAGGAACAGGACTCAAAATAGACTCCCATATTTTCAGAGGCATTTGCAGCATTTACGTAATATAGATATTTTAGAGTATTTTAAGTGCATTTTCATTTTTTATGAATCATGTGTACTAGTGTTAGACTAACAGTATATTTTATAAAAACATTGTCACTTTACATTTATAGTGTAGACTTAGTGAAAGAAATAAATGTAATCTAGTTTGTGGTATAGTACAATTTATTTGCTCCATATTGATAAAGTTTAATCACTTTTGAGGGATAATGTATTCTGTAGCAAAATTGCCCTGAACTATCTTTGACATGACTGAGCAAAATAATTTTGGTTCTTGGGGTTCTGATCTTTCGCTATGACAACAATCTGTCATAGCTCTTAACCACAAGAAGGGCACACCATGCTGACAGTTCAAAGTTGTGAAATGTTAATGTATATGAATAGCATCTATTTTCTAAATGTTCTTTCATTGAACCGATACTACATAAAAATGTAGTACCCTTCAGTCTTGTATATTGATTTAAAGTGCAACATCTGTGAAAATTCAGCCTTGCAAATAAATGTCAACTCACTGTATTAACTTATCCTTTGCTATTATCTTTGAAGTATTGTTTTCTACAAATCAGTACAGCTTGTTTTTAAACTGTTGTTACAATTATCTTTGCTGTGTAACAGTTGTACTTCTTTTAATTCTAGAAGCCATTGTGTGTTTTTGTAGCAACAGTGAGTTACAGGAGTAATCTTTAAATTGTAGCAAATACATACTGTCACATTCTCATGGAAGTTAGTGATGTCTCACAGCATTTGGTTCTCAGGTTCAGCTCCTGACTAGGGTCTATTGTTTCAGGAGTCTGAATGTCCTCCTTAAATCCTTTGTTTTGTCATGTGTTTCATAGTCTTCTCACATCCCAAAGACAATTGGGTGAATTTTTGCTACTTCATATTGCACGTTGATATGAATGCATGTGTGCATGGCATAACTCTCAACCTCTTAGCACAAGAAATGTGGACAAAGTCTAAAATAACAGGAGGACAAAGCCTCAAAAATAGGGACAGATTTTAAATATTGATCTTATAAAGTTAGAAAGTTGCTTGAATAACAGGATTTGTGTTTGCATGTCTTTTCTGAAGGATATGAAGACAAACTCAAATGTATGTAGCTATTTTAGTGACTTCAGTCCTCAGCTATTTGCTAGAAAACCACAAATTTTATAATGAACAGGCCAAAAATATAAGGTAAAAATCTGGACACTCTGCGAAAATCTGGACTGTTGACAGCGATGGCATATGGTGTGCACATGTGTGTGCAGTCATCTTTGGATGGACTGGTGTCCTGTCCAGGATGTTAAAAATGTAATTTAGTAATAAAAGCTTCAGAGCAAACATTTGTGAAATTAATAGATGCAAGTTGCTTATTTTTTCTAAGTAAGTGATTATAGTAAGTTTTAGGATGCAAACTGCTGGCAGTGGGAATTCCCAGCATAGCTCTTAGTTTCTTTGCTCAAGCATCAGAAGCAAAGCCTAAAAGTAATGGGGGAACAAAGGCCCAAAATCAGAGACAACGTTTAAACATTATATTTAATTCACTTAAAATGTTAATAGAGGTTTTGCATGGAGATACGTTTTCTGAGCAATAAGAAGTATGAAACTCTAATGTTTTGTATTTTCTAACTGTAGTCCATGTGATAGACTGGGCAAAAATATAAAGCAAAATCAAGGACAGCTGAGATGTATAATTCACAGTGGTGATAGGCATGTATTGGCTTTTTGTATAGCTTAGTAGAATGCGTACAATTCATTCTTCATTAGATAGTTTCTTTTTGTATGTACTACCCTTCCAATGTGTTCACTAGGGTAGACTTTCTCAAACCTTGATTAATTTTCCTTACCTCTGATCAGTGGGTAGCATTGCATGCTTGGGTAACTGGGATGCTTATAATTTTAGATTGCTACATTATTCTGGAAAGAAGCATACTGATTCCTGCAATTGCTCTGGGTATTCCTAACCTTCAGACAAGCATTATGGCATTATGATGGCTTAAGTGCCATGATGCCCCCTCTTCCCCAGCATTCCTTTGTATATGATCCAGGCCTTAATAAAATGGTTCATAAACTTTTTATTAGGGATACTGTCAAATAAATCTACTTTATCCCTTGGTGATGTTGCCATAAGGATAGTGTGGGGATGCATCCATAGAGTTTACTGGACATACCCTCATGCCATGGATATATCTCTATGCTGTTACTGAGGGATGCATCCAGCTAATGTTGGCATATGGAAAAGTATAATTTTACAGATGTGTCCAGCTAATGTTGGCATAGGGAAAAGTATAATTTTTACAAAGGATTTAAAAAAAAAAAGAGGTTGATATATGTTGAGTGATTGTGGGCACGGGGGTACCTACAAAGTTGTGATGCAAAAGGTAAATGAAAGAACTGAACAATGTACTTTAAATATTTGTAATGTCATTTGTTTTCTGAGGCATCTGCATGCAGACCAAGAAGCAACAGAACTGCATTTAAAACTGACTGGTTCACAGTTGGGAAAGAAATATGACTAGGCTATATATTGTCACTCTTTTTATTGAATTTGTACACTAAATATGTCATGTGAAATGCTGGGTTTATAAATCAGATGCTGGAATCAAAATTACCTGGAAAAATATTAACTATCAGATATGCAGATACTAGTCTGATAGATGGAACTGAAGAGGAGCTGGTGATCTTGTTGATAATGGTGAAGGAACAATGTGCAGTACTTGTTTTGATGTTCAGCATTAAAAAACATTATTTTTTTTGGCAGACAGATGTAGAAGTAGTCGGGTAGTGAAAATTTTTTTTTCACTGGACTCAAGATACAGTAACATTTAAGTTGTTTCTTGGCAGGAAACCTAAGGCAAACTTTGGGTAAGATATTATGAGCAAAAATGTCATCTTATTAGCAAAGGTCCATGTTGTCAAAGCAGTGGTTTTCCCACTTATTAGAGTATGGCTATGAGAGCTGGAGAGTTAATAAGGTTGTACACCAGAAAAATGTATGCTTTTTATCCATGGTGTTGACAAGCACTTTTAGGAATTATGTGGGCTGCAAGAGGAATCAGTCAGTCTTTACTTAAAGGAGGTATATCCCAAATGTTCACTGTATGGTCAGATAGTAAAACTAAAACTCCAAAAAGTTTGGACACGTAATGGGAAGATGGGATTCACTTAGCAGGGGGGCACTGATGCTGAAAATGGTTGAATGAAGAAGGTGGTGGCATGAAAGGTTAAGGTAGACATTACAATAATGAGTACAAGTTGACAAGAACTTAAAATGAGCAGTGGTAGACAGGCCTGTTCAGCTGAAGTTCATTGAGGACACAAGAAGTCAGACTGAACTAAGCAGCAACAAAATTGTTTTCATACTGTATTACTGAGCACATAACATCTTTTTCATTCCCTTTTCAACCAGAGTCCCATGTTTTTCATGATGCTTTTGTATTTTTTTAAACTTGTTTGTTAAAGCAGATGTGCTACTATGTCACTGTTGCAGTATTCTTCACAAAAGGGATCTCCTGCCGAGGGTAGCCCAACATCTGGCCAGTGTACCAATATCTTGCATACGCCATATGTCTCACTTATGCTCCCCACACAGGAAGTAGGGGATAAAGGTGACATATGGACGCAGTTACCCAGACCTTCTTTGCCGCCAGTCTGAATGCCATCATTGCTCATCGATCTGAAAGCCCTTTTGCTGTGCTGAATACCTAGCCATCAAATAAGTGCCTCATTGGGGTGGGGTTTTTTTTCTTGGTCTTGTTCTTGTTTTGGTTGTCTAGAGTTCATGTCAAACAAGAGGAGAAAATGTCACTATGAGAGTCAGACTCCTCATAAGGATTGTCACAAACAGTGTTTTTTTGACTGGGTGCTTCCCACAACCATACATCATTTAGCATTTGCAAAATGTTTGTAGCTAAGACTCTTAGAAGTCAGTTGTCTTCCCTGGCCATCTGTCTATGAGAACCAGAGGTTTAAACTGTTAACCCAAGGTAGCATGGCAGAACCTTCTAACCACAAGGTCCTGTTAAGCAAGAAGGTCAAGAAATCTTGGCAGGATTCTTTGGCTGTTCAGTTTCCACTGGATGTTTCTCTAGAAGTGGGTGAAAGCTCTGCAGGCCATCCAGTGTCTACATCAAATTCCTGTGACACAACACTGTCAGAAACCGGCATGGATCTTTCATTTTGCATGTCCTCTGAGGCTTTGCAGGCATCTTCTCCAGACTTTGAGGGGAAGCCATGGTTGATCATCTCAGAGGGCCCTAGAGGGATTCTGCAGATTCTGGTCAGAGACGAGGTTCCAGGTACTCTTACTGAATCTTATCAAGGGTTACCTCCAGTTTTCATTAAGGATGATGTCCCTATTAAGAAAAAATGATGACTAAGCATACTTCTCAAATAGAACAGTAGGAGTTTTTAATTCCTTAATGGCCCTGAAGCCTCCCCAAGAGGTTTCTGTGCCTACCCCCCCCCTTTGGATTTCTACTCTTCCCAAAAGGGCCAAGGGACCCGATTCCTCAGATGAGGATTCCGTGTCTGATGATGAGTCCCAGTCCCACTCTTCCAGATGCTTTTGTCTTCGCCTTATAGGCGAGTCCTGAGCCTCCTTTTGAGGAATTGTCCTTTGGAGACACTGTAGCTAAAGTGATGGAATACTTCAACCTGGGTTCTTAAGTGTCTGATATCCAGAAAAAAAGATATTATGAGCTACTTCAGGTGGACAGTCCCAAACCTTCTGCAGTACCTCCAGTGTTGGCTGCTTTGATAGATACCTTTATAGCTGCCCTTTAGTCTCCTGATTCTCAGTCTCCTGCTCCAAAGAAACTTGACAGATTCTATAAGGTTCCTGAGGGTTGTCACTTCTTATTTAAATGTCCTTCTGCTGACCCTGCTGTGGTGTCAGTCTCCTGAGAAGCCTTGTAAACTTTTGCCCTCTTCCAAGCTTCTGTCTTCAGTTAAGGATAGTAGACCAATCATGAGAATTGGCAAGAAGGTTTATACTGCTTTTACTTTGGCCTTTTAGGCCCTCAATTATTAGACCCACATGACTAGATATGCAGTGGCCTTAATTTCCCAGGCTTGTTAAGTTGTTTCTAATCTCTCTGATTGTGAAGCAAAATCCTCTGCTCTTTCTTAGATGTTCTTCGTGTTTTACTGTTGCAGTCATTACATGTGGGTAATCTGCTGGCAGGTTGCCCTCAGTCGGCCTGAATTCCAAAGTCTTGGGTCCTGCGTCGGTTGCTGTCTCCTCTTCCATGACGTCAGGTCGTCAGGGGGTATAAAACATGCAGCTGACGCCATTTTCTTTAGTCTTTCTTGCCGCACGGTGCCCAAAGCAGAAGCAGTTCGCAAGTGCCGGTCGACCGACTCCTGAGATTTTCGTGTTCGAGTTTCAGATCCGAAGTCTTCTATAAAGCTGAGTACCCCATTGGGGAAACTTTTTTCTTGCTCCAGACCGATGCCATTAAAAGTTAATAATTGTATTTCTTGTGGGTAACAAATACCTCATAAGGAATTTCATTCTTACTGTATTCCTTGCCTAGGCCCTGACCATAACGTTTCAGGTTGTTGGTTTTGTGCTAGACTTAACCAACGCACTATTAAGTGTCGGTATGATTTTGCATTAAACAGTTTTGGGCGCAGGTTTAATTATCCAGAAATGTTGTTGGATAGCCATCCGACTACAGGAGTTCACAAAAAAGAAAAAGATAGACAACCGAGACCCAAAACCGACGACGAAGCTTCTCCTAAGCCAATCGCCGGATCGTGGGTTCTCAGTGAGGCGCTTTTGCAGCCCCTGATGCCTGCTACTTTAGAGTCGCAGGCCGCTACCGACTCCCACGTGGAGTCTGCTATGCGGTATTGGAGCCTCGGACGCTATTCCTTCAGATGGGTCCGGAGCTGCTGAGCAGGCACCGGCTTCTGAGGGTGTATTCAGACCTAAACATCTATACATTAAACCGACTTCAAAGGCAAAGAAGCAAACCCAAGAGACATGTGGACAGGCCTCCATGCCCAAAAAGCAGATGCTCAAAATGGCCGAAGACTTGATTACCTTGATCAGGGGTTCCCATCCCCCTCCTGATAAGAGGCCTAGGCAAGAGACTGACTATGAATCTTCAGATCAGGTTTCCATTTCTTCTGATTCCTCTTCTGATCTGGAATATTCTCTTCCCCCCCTATGAGGATTCTGATGTTGAAGAATCTATACCTTCAGCTTCTCCTCCAGAGGACTATTCTTTTGGGGAAACCTTACATACCATGAGGGAGCATTTCCACTGGGAGAGCCAAGATTTTTCAGAATCTCAAAAGAGGCTCGGGGATTTCCTGTTACTACCTCAACACAAGCCACTAGCCATCCCACCTGTGTTAGACATTGTAGATGATGTGTTTTCGGAGTCTAGTCTTACCCCTGACTCCTTACCTCCAGCTCCTGTTAAGCTTGACAGATATTACAGGGTTCCTGACTCACATAAATTCCTTTTTAAAAACCCTGCTGCAGACCCAGAAACTATTTCTCAGCGTCCCAAAGGTGTTAAGGCGTCCGCTGCAAAAAACCCTACCCCCTCTGGCAGAGATTCTAGGGCACTGGAAAGATGGGGGAAAAAGGTTTACACATCTGCTACCTTGGCTATAAGGGCCTTAAACTGTCAGTTTCATATGCTCAAATGTCAGCAACATGACATGGCATTGCTTAAAGAGAAAATGTTGTTAAACTCTGAATGTGCAGAAAACAAGAAAATGCAGGATTTATTGCATGCAGCTGCAATGTGGTTTTGATTCTTTAGAGGCCTCTTGCAGGGCCGCAGTTATGGGTTCTGTAATTAGGAGGCATGCTTGGTTAAACGAACAAAATCTGCCTGATCATGTTAAAGTTAAATTATTAGATGCACCTTTACAGCATGATACTTTGTTTGGTGTTAAGGCAGAAGAGGTGTTAAAGAAAATGGAGGACAAAGCTAAATCTATGCAAACGGTCAAAGATTTTTTACAAGTACAGCCACCTAGGTTTAGTAGACACTGGCCAACAAAGAATTGGTCCTTTCCTGTGTCAGACAGACCTCAAAGGGGCAGACCCAGATGCCCGAGAGGCAGATCCCAGACACAAGGTTCATTCCGCTCAAAACAATGAGGGGGGGCTTCTACCTCCAAAGTTGGAGAAGACAAATCACAACCGTTCAGGAAACCGTCCCAATGACTTCCCTCTGCCTGCACCAAGCACTTATCTCCTGGCAGCCCCCTTGGGGGGGAAATTAGCACTTTTTTCTCAAAATTGGCACATTATAACCCAGGACAAGTGGGTCTTAAATATCGTGTCACAAGGCTACAAGTTCCATTTCCATACCCTGCCAAAGTCAAATGGCTGTCCAGATTTGCCAAAAAAATCAATGGGCAGAGGCACAAAATCAAGTCTCATCCATCATGGACATGGGGGCCATTCAACTAGTACCAGAGCAAGAGCAGGGAGAAGGATTTTACTCGACTGTTCTTGGTACCCAGAAAGGACAAGGCTTGGAGGCCAATACTGGACCTATCTATTTTGAACACATTCCTGGATATACCAAAATTCAAGATGTTGACTTTGCAGCAGCGTCTGCCCATGCTGGGCAAGAACGCTTGGCTTGTGACTTTAGACCTAAAAGAGGCATACCTGCATGTCCCAATCAGACAAATATGCAGAAGATACCTCAGATTCAAGGCTGGCTCAATGCATTACCAATTCTCTGCACTGCCCTTTGGCTTATCTACTGCACCCAGGGTCTTTACAAAGTGCCTGGCACCAGTAATTGCATTCCGCAGACAAAGAGGAATACAAATATATCCATACTTGGATGACTTTCTAATTCAAGCAGAGAAGAAGGACATTCTTCTAAAGCATCTGGCATTTGTGAAAAGACTTTTAACATGCCTAGGGTACACAGTCAACGAAAATAAATTAAAACTAGTACCCTCTCAAGAGATAATATTCCTTGGTGCAAACTGCCCAGATGGCTTATCTCACACCAGACAAACAAAGGAAACCGACTACCTATTTCAAAATGTTGGCAACAAAGGCCCAGTTATCTGCAAGAAAAATTCTGCAGGCTTTGGGCTTCATGGCATCCTGCATCCTACTAATTCCATATGCAAGACTGCATATGAGGAAACTTCAGTGGTATCTAAAAAGTGTTTAGACTCAACATTGCCACAGCCTGGAAACTGATTACTCTCATTCCCTGCCTGCAACAGGAGTTTCGATGGTGGGCAAAGGCTTGTCACCACAACAAGGGACAGCCATTCACATTACCCCCAGCCAGGCAAACACTAACAACGGATGCATCAGATTATGCCTGGGGGGCCCACATGGCAGGAAGATGCATTCAGGGCACATGGACCTCAAACCAAATGCATCTACATATCAATCAAAAAGAGATGCTAGCAGTTCAAAATGCCCTGACAGCCTTCAAGGACCTACTTCATCCAGGACAACTACTGATAAAGACAGACAACACCACGGTCATGTGGTATATAAACAAGCAGGGGGGCACTCATTCTTACCCTCTTTGCAGACTAGCCATGACTTTGTGGGACACAGCATTGACTTACCAAGTACACCTGTAGACACAATTCCTGCCAGGAAAGAAAAATACTCTGGCAGACGACCTAAGCAGAAACCTCATGGATCCCCACGAGTGGTACCTGGATCCACAAGTCTTCAGCATGATATCAAGGAAATGAGGATGCCCGGACATAGATCTATTTGCCTCCCCTCACAACTACCAATTAAAAAGATTCTGCACAAGGATTTATCTCAGGCAAGCATGGAAAGTGGATGCCCTATCTTTCAGCTGGAAAAACCTATCAGTATACACATTTCCCCCTCTGCCTCTCCTCCCCAAGGTACTCCTAAAAGTCAGACAGGAGAAGCCAAGGATGATACTAATTTCCCCAGACTGGCCCCGCCAGTACTGGTATCCAATACTAAGGAGCTTGTCTCAATGCCCAGCTTGGACCTTACCTCAGATACATCATCTACTGTCCCAGCAAAACAATCAGATCCTGCACAGTCAACTCAGGACTTTAAACCTGGCAGCATGGCGGATAGTGTAGTCATACAAAACACACCTCTCAGTAAAGCTGTGATGGATGTCATTTTGGAGGCCAGAAGGCCTAGTACTAGAAAATCTTATGTTGGAAAATGGAAGAGATTTTGTGCTTGGAACCAGGCACAAGGAACTGATACAGCTGTGCCAAATATTCCTCAGATTTTGCAATACTTAACTGAGATGCTGGACAAAGGTCTATCTTTTTCATCTATTAAAATTCACGCCTCTGCCATTTCAGCTCATTACAATACGGAGCCACCAATCTTTTCTCATCCCTTACTAAAACAGTACCTCAGAGGAGCCAAAAACTTAAGGCCTCCAAGATCATTACCAATGCCTGCATGGGACCTCAACTATGTCTTGGAAAAACTCATCCTGTCACCTTTTGAGCCAGCTGCTATGGCTGATATAAAGTTTTTATCTTGTAAAACAGCTGTGCTCCTAGCAATAACTTCTGCAAGACGAGTTTCAGAGCTTCAGGCACTCATGGCTATGGAGCCTTTTATCATTTTTTATCCAGACAGGGTCCCTCTGAGGACAAACCCAACATTTATGCCTAAGGTGGTGTCCAGTGTGGCTCTTAACCAAACTGTTCATCTGCCAACTTTTTATCCAAATCCACAGAAGGGGGAGAGAATTCTACATTCTTTGTAAGTACACAGACAGCTTAGATTCTACTTGGACAGTACTAAAGTTTTCCGAAGCACAGGACAATTACTAGTGGCATATGCTGCAGGATCACAAGGAAAGGTTATCTCAAAGCAGACTATTAAAAAGTGGATAGGCCACTGCATTCATTTCTGCTACTTACATCATGGCAAGCCAGTGCCTAAGGGCATTAGGCCATATTCAACCAGAGCTGCAGTCACTTCAGCAGCCTTTCACAGGGGAGTACCAACCAAGAACATTTTAGAGGCTGCTACTTGGAGCTCAGTGCACACCTTTACCAAGCACTATCATCTGCCACTCTACTCTAAATCCAGGGCAGGCTTTGCCACTGCAGTTTTGCAGGTCCTCATAGCCGCTCCTAATGCTGTTTAGCTCCAGCCTCCCATCCATAGCTTTGGGACTCGACCCAAATGTAATGACTGCAACAGTGAAACACGAAGAACATAGTACAGTTGTGTACACTTACCATAAATGTAGATGTTCGAGTGTATTCACTGTTGCAGACCAGGTTACCCACCCACCATCCCCCTTTCTTCTGATAGAACCTATCTTTCCTTCTCTGATTTATACAACCTATGTGGTGTATTTGCTTGTAGATGAAGGTAAAGTTTATATTGGTGCATGTATTTATATGTATATAAATTTTGGCTACCCTTTTAGGGGGGCACCTGACATCTGGGGCAAGAAAAACTAAAGAAAATGGCATCGACTGCATGTTTTACACCCCTGACGACTTGACGTCATGGAAGAGGAGACAGCAACCGATGCAGGACCCAAGACTTTGGAATTCAGGCCGACTGAGGGCAACCTGCCAGCAGATTACCCAAATGTTATGACTACAACAATGAAGATACTCGAACATCTACATTTATGGTAAGTGTACACAACTGTCCTTTCTTCCTCTCAGGTGGGTCGTCAGTCTTTCAGGTGTAGCTACGATGCTGCTGATGCATCTTCCAGAGCTGCTGCCTTTGGGTCTGTCATGAGGTGTTATTCTTGGCTTCGCCTGCAGTCTTTACCTGAAGATGTTAATGCCAAGTTGCTGGATGCTCTTTCGGATAACAAAAATCCCTTTGGGACTGCTGCCGCTGATATGCTTAAGTCTCTTTAGGAAAAAAGGTAAAGATTTGAAGGATCTTAAGCATATGTTTGTATCCCCTATCCCTAAGTTCCAGAGTAACTATCCTATTAGTTCTGCTTTTGTTCACAGGCAGCCTCGTCAGGCCAGCAAAGGCAGGAAGCATGGTAGGTGAGTTCTTCCTGCTAGGTCTTCTCAGGCAGCTGCGACTCAGAAGCCTCCTTTATAAGACAGTTCTGCTTCTCTTTGACATCTTGCCCCCCCCCCCCCCACTCCTTGGCCAGGTTCCCTTGTCCCTTTGGTTCTCCCTGTGTCTTCCAACCTGGCATATCATCACCTCGGAATCTTGGGTTTTATCTGTCGTCCGTCAGGGTTACTTCATGGTATTGAAGTCTCTCCCTCCTTTTTCAGGGATTCCTCAACCTCCTCTGGAACCACTTCCTCATTTCTCGTAGGTCCTTGGGTCCCTGTTGGACCAGGGAACTATTCAGCCTATCCTTCCTTCACAAGTAGGAAAGCAGTTTTACTACAGGATGTTCCTCGTCCTCCAAAAGGAAGGCATTTGGAGACTTATTTTCGATTTCTCATTGCTCAACATCTTTCTCAAGGTTACTTCTTTTCAGATGCTTACTCTTCAAACCCCATTTCCTCTTGTTCTACTCCCAGGCTTTTTGAAGGGTGCTTACCTTCATATTCTTATTCACCCTCTTTTCAGGAAGTTTTTACATCTCTCTCTCTTCCTGTCCTTTTCAGTTCTCTGCTGCCCCAAGGGTATTCACAAAATGCCTCACTCCCATGATTGCCTTTTGTAGGCTCCAAGGCATTCAGATTTTTCCTTATCTAGACTACCTGTTGCTTTAGATACCTTTTCCCAGTCACCTGTTACAGGGTCTGGTTTTCAACATATCTCTCCTCCAAAGTCTGGGGTTCACTATCAACTTTCAAAAGTCTGTCCTGACTCCCTTTCAAAACCATGTGTATCTGGGTTGTGGGATTCAGACTTCCAAAAGTTCTGTCCTTGACAGCTTTCTTTCTTTCAGTCTCCTCTTCCTGCTCTTTCAGCCAGAGAATTTCTTCGAGCCCTGGAATTCATGGCATGTTCTATTCCAATGCTCCCTCTTGCCAGACTACAAATACTGAAGCTTCAGTTCACCCAGGGGATCACTTCTGCGGTACTGCTTGATAGAGGCACAGGAAAATTATTTTCTTGGGTGGCGAAAGCCAGGGAACCTTTTCGGCTAGGCTTATATAGGCCCCAGGGCCGATAGCCTAGTTACCTGCCTATGAATGGTATCTCAAGTCAGTTTGGCTTCAGAATTGCCACCCACTGGATTTCAGTGCTCCTCTCCTTCCTTGTCTAAAGAGGGAATCCGAGTGGTGGATTCAACTACTTTCCTTAAATCCAGGCATGCCCATTCAACTTACGGTTCTTTCTAAAGAACTATTCACTGATGCTTCAGACATGGGTTGTGGGGAGTTTCCTGTGGTTATCTAAAGTTCAAGGTCTTTACGCCCCTCCCCCATCAGAGGTCAGACTATATCAACATCAAACAGATGAGAGCTCCCTTTCAGGCTTTTCACCCATGCTGTCTCCAGACCCTCTGAAGTTTTTCATGGACAAACACCATATTGATTGTGGTATGTGAACAACTAGGTGGGCACAGAGTCTTATCTTCTCTGCAGGTTGGCTCTTCAGACGTGGGATCTGGCTCTCGGTTATTAGTTAACTCTTCAGGCAGTGTATATTCCCTTAGAGCATAGTCTAATGGCAGGCACCTTGAGCAGGTGCAAAACACAGGCTCATGAATGGATGCTTCACAGAGACATGTTTCTGGACATAATCCATCAGTGGGGTATTCCTCAGGTAGATCTTTTTGCCTCCCTCTGAACATGCAGCTCCCTCTTTTCTGTTTGAGTGCCATGCCATCTGGCATGTAAGACTGACACACTTTCTTTTCCTTAGAATGGGATGTTCTCTATGCTTTCCCTCCCTTCCTCATCTTCCAAGAGTCTTCAGAAGATTCAGCTGGGCTCCCCAAAATCTTGTTAGTGACTCTCTTTTGGCCAAGACAACACTGGTTCCCCTCTTAATGCATCTGGCCAGGGGCAATCATCCCATGTTACCGCAACCATTCTGACCTCTTCACACAGGGCAAGAGGTCACTCAGTCATCCTCACTTGTCCACTCTCCACCTGACAATGTGGGTGATATGGTTTTGATACATTTTAGGCACTTCTTTTCTGAGGATGTGCTCAGGGTTTTACAGGAAGCAAGAAAACCTACAACCAGAAAGTCTTATACAGCCAAATAAAAAGACATTTTTTTGTCTGGTGCCAAGCTCGTAACCGGATCCTTTTCAGTGGGGGTCCCTCTGATTCTCCCCTGTTTGTGTGAGTTGCTCCAGTCTGGCTTGACATATTCTTCTGTAAAGGCCCATTTGTTAGCTATTTCTGCCTGTCTGACCTTGAATCCTCCTTTTTGAAGTCATACAGTTTCTTAAAGGTGTCCTACATCTTAGGCCCCCAAGGAAACCTGTTCCTCCTCCTTGGGACCTTAATTTTGTTTTTAGAAAAATTGACCCAGGCTCTTTTTGAGCCAGTTCAGTTTCTCTGCGACATTGTACCTGGAATACTGTCTTATTGCTTGCTCTTACTTCTGCTTGGAGGGTTTCTGAGCTTCAGGTCCTTATGGCCATCCCTCCTTGTTTTACTTTTTCACAGGGACAGGGTGTCCCTTTGTACTAATCCTTTTATGCCCAATGGGGTTAATGAGTTGTCTTTGAATTAGGCAGTTCATCTGTCTTCCTTTTTTTCTTCTCAGTCTGATAGTGAGAGGGTCCTACATACCTTGGATTTGCACAGACAGCTCGGGTACTGTTTGGATAAAACTAAGGTCATTTGTAAGTCTGATCAGCTTTCTGTTTTCTTTTATCCCAGGGCATTGGGATTGGCAGTTTCTAAGCAAGTCAGTTTCCTTTTGCTATTCTCTTCATGGCAAATATCTTGTCTACTTCTGTTAGAGCTCATTCCACTAATGCTGCTGCCTTTTTGGTGCCTTTTTCAAGGAGTTTGACACCAATTCCATCCTTGAAGCTGCTACCTGGTATTCAGTCTGTACCTTTACTAAGGATTATAAATTGGATATAGTCAATGAAGCTGTTACTTGGTATTCAGTGCATAGCTTTACTAAGCATTATAAATTGGATATAGTTTCTAGGGTCAGAGCAGGTTTTGCTAGTCATTCTTCATGGGTGTGTTGAAGGCTCTTCCCAGATTTCCACCTCCCAATCCTTTTCTTGAGCTTTTATACTCTCCCTGCTGTGAAGAATGCTGCAAGAGTGATATAGAAGGACATAGTACAATTATGTAAAATCTTACCATAACAGCATATGTCCTTTTCTTCACTGTTGAATTATTCACTTCCTCCCTCCAACTCCATTTTTCCTTTGGATTTTACTGTGGTTCCCCTCTTGGCCGAGGGTCTCCCTTTTCCATCTGCATTTTCTCCTTCTGAGTAGGCATAGCTTGTTTTGTCCCATGGAGACTACTCTCTTCTGGGACAGTTCATTTCTGGGTAATTGTATCCATACATCACCTTAATGCCCAACGTCCTGTAGGTGGACCATAAATGTTGACATGCAAGATCCAAAGGCTTTGGTATATTGGATGGATATTTGGCTATCCTTGGCGGGAGATCTCTACTGTGAAGAATATTTCAACAGGGAAGAGAAGGACATCTACTGTAATGGTAAGATTTTACACAATTGTACTGCCCTTCTCCAACCTTTTCAGACATGAACCAAGGCTGCAAGGCAAGAAAAGTGTAACATTTATATGGTCAGTTTTGTGCAGTTAATCATCTAGCATGCTTTTGAGAGATGCAACAAAGCAGGAATACCCAGACACCCATATATCTGTTAGGAGAGTAACAGAATGCAAAGCTCTACCTAGACCATGACCAGTGGTCAGAACTGAAACCCAGACTTCAGAGCTGTAATGCAGACATCTTAACCTTTGAATTTATTGATTCATTACTTAACAGTTTGTTACAATAACCTTTCTTAACAGAACTTTCGTTGCTTCTATTTCCTTCTTATAAGGCTGCTGATTCTGGAATTTTGCAAAAGTAGTTGTAGTTCAGTTAAAAGTTATGGGTACTTGCCATGAAACTAGATAAACAAGTAGAGTTCTGACTGCAAGAACTGATCAGACTTGCCTTACAAACCTTAAAACTACTTTGCACATAAACTTTCTTAGACTGCTAATTCCACTCCTGTCACCATCCTGTAATGCACTGGATTTTCCTTGGTAGTATTCACTGTTGCAGTCATTTTTGGAATTCCTTTCCTCAGGTAGCCTTACTTGTGTAGTCCAACTTCCAGAGTTTTATTTTCCCCAGATGCTTCTGCTGAGCCTTCCTACAGGCTGCAAGGACATCAGTTGTATAAGAGGTGCATTGACCAATGTCATCTTCAGATCTTTTATGCCACACAGTAGTGCATGGTCTGTAGCATTGTCATTCCAACAGTTGGCCTTCTTCCAGGACCTGGATAAAGTACCCCATAGTGGATTTTTCTTATCTTCCTGTTGGCTATTGTTGCTAAGGCTAATCTCTGATTCTGAAACAGAACCTGAAACGGAAATATTTTTTAAACTTAACAGCTGCATTGTATGTGGAAAGTAGATTCCGTACATATTTCCACAATCTGTGCTTGTTTTGCCTAAGCCCAGAGCACAATGTAGACTGAGGAAGTTTCATTGGTACTTAAGAAACAGATGGTGTAAGTATACATAGTCATTAGTAACCAACATCTCCCATGCATCAGAAAGATCTTGTGACTGTACATGCAAGGTAATCTAGAGGATGCCATTTAGAGCACCCTCATTCACTCTGAGCCTCATCATGGGTGACTCTTGTGGGACCTGCCCAAGTTCAGGGAAAATGGGATGGCAAATAAGGGAAAAGTACATAAATGTAAAAGATATGATGGCAATCATTTTAGCTTGGAAGGCATTCAGCCACTTGTTAAAAGAACGTGTCCTCCAGATGGTAGCAGACAGCAGCACCGAGACGAGCTACTTAAAACTAGGATGATTTTGTTCATACCTTTTGTGTAGGTTGACTGTGCAAGCATAGGAAGTAGCTGTGGAGGTGGGCATGACTTGACAGCAGCCTGTATCCCATCGCAAAAAAAAGTTAGGATATATAGGCTGAGCAGATCCCTGGTAAATCCCCAGAGAGGAAATAGACTGCTTGTCTTTCCTTTGAACAGGCACTGAAATTCTTCCACTGCAGGACAGCAACTCCAGAAGCCTGCAAAGTGTCTTTTTCCAAAGTTGGACAATTTTTTTTCTATAGTCATTCAATCCACAGGCTATGTCTATAAATCAGTGAGGAAAAGCCAAGAGTGATTCTTGTAGCATCCTTTTGACCTTTGGAACACTGATACCCTCTGTTGAGTAGTCTGGCAAGAAGGAAATGAAAAGTGCTGCCTAAACATGCAGATGCTCTGACTTGAAACAAAAGGTCATATGTCTTGCACCCTAACCTGGCCACTGTAAGGCTGACAGATCGGGTGGTTTCACACATTTCTGATAGGCACATGCATTCTGTGGATGTGCTAAAGGTTGAGGGAAGGTAGAAAACTAAACATGAGGAAATCACACCTAGTTAAATGGAAAACTTTCTCCCTGGAGTGCCAATCCAGGATTCTTGACCTAAGCATGGCAAAAAGTGGTTTAGCTCTGGAATATCTGTCAGGCTCGTACAAAACAGTCTAAGCTGATGCACCTGTCAAAGTACATTCTTCTGCCATTTCAACAAGTCTACCCAAGGACCCATGTGTGTCGTCTGACCTACAGTAAAACAGTCCCTAAAGAGGGTCATCCATCTCTGATCACCAAGGGCAGAGACTGCTCTACCATTGGATCTTAACTGTGTGCTGAATATGATCCTGGCCCCTTTTTGAACCAACTGTTTCAGATCCTGTGCAGTTTCTCATTTTATCTTGGAAGATGACAGTATTAGAGGCTCTTACCTTTGATAATATTTCTGAACTCTGGGCCTCAGTGTGAAAAGAAGCCATCTTAATATTCAACCAGGACAGGATATCCCTCTGTATTAACCCATCTTTCCTGCCTGAGGTGGTTGTAGAGCTGTCCCTTAACCAAGCTGTTCATACACCTGTTTCTTTTCAAAATCCACAGAATGAAAAAGAAAAGGGCTCTTCATTCTTGTGATGTGCATAAACAGCTAACATTTTATTGACATAGGACCAACGAACTCAGAAAGACTGATCTATTTGTCTCCTTTGCAAAAGTGGAAAAAGGGGAAACCAGTAAACAGAGACCCGTTCTAACAATATTGCCCGTCACATTTCATCTTGTACATCTCATGGCAAACCTATCCCAGGGCACATCACTGAAGTCACCACAGCCTGCCCTAGAGGAGTCACCACGCAGGTTATTCTTTTTTGTTCTTTTAAACAAGAAACATCATTATTAAATTATCACGTATGACATAGACAGCATTACATGTATATAAATGAAAATAAACTATACTGACACAATCTTAGTTGCAAACAGTATAAATTGCAAACATTATACATTACAAACCATGCTGACACAACTGTAGCTGCAAACATTATGCATCACTTGTAATATATCCAATCATTGTCAAACATTATATAGCTTATTCAAATCCTGCCTTCTTTTAAACCTCATTCTTCCTCTGCATGTATTGATCCCATAATTCCCATTTTTTCCTATGTAATTTGCTCCTACCCTTTTCTAAAGATCCCAAATCCAGTTGTTTTTTATCTCTGTTACTATCTTTGCTACTTCTAGTAAACTTGGTTTAGACTTTGATTTCCATGTTCTAGTAATGGCTTTTTTGGCAGCCATCATAATTGCGCTCAGTAAGGCTGTACTGTGTCTAGGCAATTCCGATTCTGTATCATAGCTCAAAAAAATAATTTCTGTAGTTGCACCAATTTGCTCAGACACCATTTCAGACAGAGTAGGCTGCAGGCAATCTTTAAAGTCTGCCAACTTATTACACTCCCAGAAAATATGTTCCCAGTTACTTCTTTATGCCCCATCACATCGTCCAACATTTGCTGTCTACCTGAGGAAAAATTCTGTGAAGTCTACTTGGGGTATAAACATATGTATGTAAACACTTTCAAGCAAAGATCCTTGGTCTTCTAGACTTTGTTGCACATTTGGGAGGCATACATATATACCCCCATTGTTTCTTTGTGAATTGCTTATCCAGCCTCTCTTCCCAATCCTTCCTAACCTCTTCTGATTGAGTCTTGTAGTTGTCATGCAATATTTCATATCCTCAGCTAATTATTCCTTTCTTAACAGCAATTTCTTTTCTAGATTTTTCTAAAAACTCAACCAGTGCTGATCTTCCATTTAGGATCCCCCTATTTATTTCTCTCTGCCTATACACTGATATTAATCCTTGATAGGGAAGGCTGTCCCTGACCTGCAGTCCAAATAAGTTCTTGGCGTCTTCCCAATTCTATTACCTTTCCATCTCTAGTTATTTGCTCCCAATACCTTGGTTCTTTTTCCAGGTTTTTCCAATAAATTCCAGCCCCTCTTGCCTATTGTCTGTATCCCTAATTGCAGTCATCCCCATCATCAGAATCTCCTTTCTTTATTCCAGTGTTGGCTTAGTTCTTAGAATGCTTTCTGCTGCTTTCTAAGTATAATATTCAGTATGATTATTGCTATTCTCCTTAAAGGTTTGCATCCAACATCCCAGTCTGTCTTTGTTTCTTGGGCTTCACTCCTGTTTCATCATCATATCTTTCCAGTTTGAATTATAGTTTTCTGCCTGTGTCATATCTTTCCAGTTTGAATTATAGTTTTCTGCCTGTGCTATGTATAGGAGCCTTAACTGTGTTGCTCTGAAATGCCCCTTCAAATTGGGTAATCCCAATCTGCCCTATTATATTGGAAGAATAAGCTTATCCCACTTGACTCTTGCTGTCTTCCTCTCCTAGTTAAAATCATTTAGCTCTTTCTTAATTGCTATCCACACCTTCTCCTCTGGTTGAGACCTGTGTATAAGACTTGTCTGTGTCTTTCGGCTTTTCCCGGTTAGGGGTCGCCACAGCAGAACTCCGGTCCGCTAATGATTGGCAGTAGATTTTTACGTGCTGGCTTGCCGGGCCTAACGCACAATCTTCAACGAAGGAACGCCCATTCATGCATGTCGCCACACAGAAGACGCTCTAACTGAGAATTGAACGGGCAATGTCTAACTGTGAGGCGACAACGCCATCGCAGCACCACCACCGCAGCTAACCTGTGTATAAGACTAAAAGGACTAAAAACATTTTAACTGCTTGTATCTTACTGTCAGTATCCATATAACAGAGCTTCCATTTTTTCAGTTTCTGTATTATCTTTTGTGTAGTCTCTTCCCACATATCCTTAGCTGCCACACCAGAATAATTTTTAATCCATACTTTTAAATACTTAATTTTATCATGTCCCCATAAGTATGGATATTGCTGAAACAGTTTGTATGTGGATACTTAATTTACCACTATTGCTTTTGTTTTAGCTTCATTCATTTTGTATCTCAAAAAGATTTGAAACTGCCTCAACATGTTCCATGACACTGTAATGTCCCTTTCTGGTTTTGTCAGGAATTAAATAATGTAATCTACAAATAGAGACAGCTTTTCTTGACTACCATATGAATTATATCCTTGAATTTGAGTCCCTTATTTTCTTTGTCAGTGGTTTTAAGTGTAATGCAAATAAAGGGGAGAGAGAAGACACCCTTGTCTGGTTCGTCTGCTCAAGACCATGCAGGCTATTCTTGAAACAGCTGTTCCTGCTCACACCTTCTCTAGACATTACAGTGTAGGTGTAGCCTCCAGAGCAAGGTCAGGATTCACTTCTGCCATCCTGCAAGGCTTAATATCCTGATTCTCATGCTTCCAGCCTCCCTACTACGCTATGCTTTGGGAATATTCCCAAAAGTAAGGATTGCAGCAGTGAATGCTATGATGAACATAGTACAGTTATGCTGAGAACTTAAATGTTTGAGTAGATTCACTGCTCTGTGCAGCTACCCTCCCACCAGCCCCTATCTAACCTGTTTCCCTTGTTTGTATGAGGTGGAGTAGCCCCTAATCTGTTACCTACACCTTCTTTCTGACTTTCCTACCAGGCTCTGCTCCCTGTTTTGTCTGCAGCTGTTCCTAGAGAAGGAGTTTGTGGAGCTCTAAGGTGGACCTGGAGCACACTGGGGCTTTGGTGCCAAGTTCTTTTACCTGGCTGCAGACAGGGTGAGAAAGATCTAATGGTAATGTTGGCCTGGGGAAAGGTAAAGTTTTGGAAGTAAGGTCAGCCAGTTGGATTTCCTGCAGACAGGAATCTCAAAAGTTAGGACTGCAGTAGTGAAACTACGTGCTTTATTATCTGCATTTATTTCCAGTTCTTAACTGTACTTTTAGTGGACTTTTTATTTGCATGCTATGAGCCAGTTCTAGATTTACTATGTATGCAGCTTGAACTAGCATCCAAAGTTCTTTACACATTTTCTAGCAAACTGGACTCCTGTAACTACCCCTTTCCAATGTAATTGCTTTTGTATTCTTCTCTGAAGGTGCTTACCTCTTGCAGGAACCTCTACTCTTGCAGGATCCCTTTCAAAGAAAGGCAATACAGATATTGTAGAATGCAGTCTGCGGTATTATTGCATTTTTAGTGCCTTAGAAAGAGTTAGTTTCCAGATTATCTCTCAATCTAATAACATTTTTCAGCCTGTGGGCTGATGTCATTTTTTTCTTTTTGCCACCTCTTCTTTGCATACCTTCTCAAAGATAGTGGTTTTGTTTTAGTCTACTTGCCGAGTACCATTTCTGGAGGACTCAGAAGAGTAGGTTTTGAATCAGTTGTCTTAAGCTAGTTTACAGTACATTTTATAAAACCATTTCAGATTAAATAAACACAGTTTAGGACACAAGTGTTAAACTCTTCATTGTTTATACGTTCTTGGACATATCAGTACCTTAATTTGGAGAAGAGAAAGAACCAAAACCAGGCTTGTCTTCATTACATGACTGCACACTGCAAGCTTCCATTTCTGATGCAGATAAATATTGCTAGACCTTTGATAGTATTGAGATGTTTCACTAAGAGGGTTTTATCTACTGAAATGAGGCCACTTACACAGGTGGCAACAGAGGTCTTTGCCAGTTACAGTCTTCCATATGTATGGACCTTTTGTTTTGATACAGCACATGTAACATATTAGGACGGCTATCTGTTGAGCTTGAGGAATTATAGGCACATTCACATTTCTGAAAATACTCTTCCTCCCCATTTTCACCAGAGAAGCAAAGAGAATGAACGTCTGAATCTTCACTGCAGCCAGACTTTGGAGGCTGTTGAGCCCAACCTTGATGAGATGTCTTTGTAAACAGTTAAAGATGCATCAGTTTCATTATCACTAAGATTAAAATAATGCAGAGTACATTTTATATATATATATATATATATATATATATATATATATATATATATACGGGTTCACTTTATAACATCGAAATACTGAAATGTCGAATTTCAGTATCTCGAAGCTATAAAGTCGAATGTTTGAAATAGCGAACGTTCATAATCGCGAATTTCACATATGTCGAATATATGTTGAATTTGCGGTTATGAAGTTGCGCTACATAATGTCCAGGTTTGTGTTTTGGTTGCGCGCGGTGCCGTGTGTGGATGTAGGTGTTATGTCAAGTAAGTGAGTGTTTTGTAAGGGTTTTGAGTGGGAGTTAGAGTGTTTGTGAGGGATTGGAGAATGTGCATGTGTGAGTGAGCTTTTGTGTTGTGTTTGTGCGATCTCGGAGTTGGTATATATAAGTAGAGCAGGGGCTTTCCCCCATGCTTATGTGTGTGTGAGTTGTGTATGTATGTTTTTTTTTGTTTGTTGTGATGTGGGTGTTGTGTTGTATGTTTAGTGTAGTGTGTGCGGTGTTTTCGGTTATGTGGTTTTTGTTTGACGGTGTTTTGTGGATTCGGTTTTATAGTCTCGAGATACTGAAATTCGATATTTCAGCATTTCGAGGTTATAAAGTGAATCCATATATACACATACACACACGCACACACATTCTCAGACACACGCATATATATATGTGTGTGTGTGTGTGTGTGTGTGTGTATATATATATATATATATATATATATATATATATATATATATATATATAATGATCTACTTTAATAATTGAATTACCACTTTGTCGAATCGCAGAAGTTGGAGACCTTGTTGCCAAAAACTTAATTCAGAGAACTCCTGGAATGTCGTATTTTGCCACCAGGAAGCTAACCACTTGGCCACCAATAATCAGAGTACAAACCGAAACAAATTAAACCCACCCCAACAAAATATACCAACCCTGAGATTGCTCTACAGTTGAGAAAAGGGCAAAGTTTGCCATGGTGGCCAAGTGGTTATCTTCTCGGCAGTAAAATATGACATTCCAGGATTTCGCTGAATTAAGTTTTCGGCAACATGGTCTCTATCTTCTGCGATTCAACGAAGTAGAAAGTCCATTATTTAAAGTAGAGCAATGTGTGTGTCTGTGTGTGTGTGTGTGTGTGTGTGTGTGTATATATATATATATATATATATATATATATATATATATATATATATATATATATTGGTTTACCGACATACTGTATTCAGTGATCAAAATGTTGAAATAAAATTAGTCTAAACACACAATGTTGAAATTATCAAATTTGCCCATTTCTGCACTGCAGTGTGATCTCGGAGTTGATATATTTAAGTGGAGGGGTATGGGGGGTGCAGTGGGCCATATCCCCCTTGCAAAATAGTAGAGTTGATCTCATTGCTCTTTCAATGAAATGATTGTAGACGTTTTGATAATTCAGTATTTTGGGCTGAGATGTTATTTTTCAACCAAATGACTATTAGACATTATGACATTCAGCATTGTCGGTAAACCATATGTATATATATATATATATATATATATATATATATATATGTATATATATATATATATATATATATATATATATATGTATATGTATATATATATATATATATATATATATAGTGTGTGTTATATAAGTGAACGCACTGAATTGCGAACACTATGTAATCGACCCACAGTGCCAGAAAACTAAAAATGTTGAACACACGGATCAGCGATATTTTTCCTAGGGGAAAAAAATCGCTGATCCATTAAAAAAAAAAATGAAAACACAAAATAAAGTTGGGGGCTTTGCCCCCCACTCCCACCTACTTAAATATACCAAATCCAAGATCGCACCACAGTGGAGGAAATGGCAAAGTCCTGAAAACGGCCCAGTGATTTTTTTTCCCTAGAAAAAAAAAATCGGTGTTCCTTGCTTTCGGTATTTTGCCATTTCGCATAATGACGTTCAACTAAACAGTGTTCGCTAAAATAATAGGGACCCTATATGCACGCACGCACGCATACACACACACCTCAAGAGTAGCTGAAAGGATGCGGGTTTTAAGCATCTGTTAACTACTACTGTTCCTGCAGCTGTCAGCTTGCTCCATGCAATAATTATGTATATGGCACATGCAAGTGTTGGAGTATTTTGGATTTAGTGAGCAATTACTATATGAGAATGTTGTAGATAAGATGTCTCTACATGTTTATCCTGTAACGTTAATGTTTTTGTTTCCTAGAAATGATTATGATTTAATTTGTCTTATTTTCTGTTCAACTCTTTTAGCTAGGGTGTATTGCACCTTGAAAGAAATGTACAAGTTAAAATAAGAATCAGACTTTTCTTTGCATCATCGTGACTGGGACAGAAAACTAGAATTGCAAGTTCCTCTGAGTGTAGCAGTTTACATCTTACTCTTTCCGGAATGAGTTGGCCCTTCTGTGTGCTAGGTTGGGCCCTCTTGTCTCTTGTAGATTTTGACAAGTTGCTTATGTCTGCTTATTAGTAGGTGTACATTCATGGCATTAATGACCTAGTAGTACATTATTAGCGAGTCTTCATTAACTGTTTTGTACTCTATTTTTCTAGGGACTTCAAGAGTAAAAATGTGTTATTGAAGAATGACTTGACAGCTATTTTGGCAGATTTTGGACTAGCTGTACGGTTTGAACCTGGGAAGCCACCAGGGGATACACATGGGCAGGTAACTGACATGCATTCTCACTGGAGCACTCAGTTTTCTCAGCACTGTTATAATTACTGTCCTTTGTTCTACCGACCTTTCTCTGTTTCACTCAGTGGATGTAGACATTATTATAGTGTCACCTGCTGGAGTTTCTATAATTATAATGGTTAATTTTGAATTCTAAGATGCATACAGGTCAATGAAGGTGCACCTGCAAATTGACTGAAATGTGATATACCTGTACAAGAAATCAGACAATATGATTTAAAAAGCAAAAAATATGCTGAGTGGTTGCAAAAATACTTTCACACCAGTGAATCGAAGTACCCAAGTAATATTCATGCAGACTCCTAGGAGTTGCACCCACAACACCACATACACAAAATAGTTCACATACCCAAGAAATGGAAGCGGTGTTCTTTAAGTAGCCTATCATACACAATTGTCCAGATACTTCAGCAAGCACTGTGGTTACTGACATGATGTGGTCTACATTAGCAGCCATCCATTACGTGCCACATGCAACCTTAAGTAATGCAGTCTAACTAGAAATTGGTGCATCCTACTGCTGCAGTAATAACTCTTCTGACTTTTGCCGCAGAAAGCTTGCATGGCTGGACTTCCAGAGCTTAGGACTTTTATCATTCTTGGCCATGTAGATGCCTTTCTCACCTGACACTAGACATCAGTGGAATAAGTGAGATACCCACCCGTAACATCTAAAATTCTATCTTGCCACATTTCACTGAAGATCTAATGCATTTCTCCCCAGAAGCATTGCCAGTCCATTAGTTAGGCCTAGCTTCCAGAGGTGGTAAAATAGTACTCCCTTTGGAAACAAATCTTTTCTATTTTTTTGCATTTAAGTTGCATGATTGGTAATTGGTAGCTTTCAGGTATCATGGTTATATGTCAGACACTAAGAAAGTAAATAATTGTATTGTGTATAAAAAGCGGATTCCAGCCCCCCCCCCCCCCAAAAAAAAAAAAAAAAAACTTCCATAGCAAGTCTTTTTACCTGAGATGGGAGCATGATGTTGCAAATTGTCCCCATTGTACAAGATTTTACCAAAAGCTGATCATGAGGGAGGCAGAGAAGCTGATGAGCAGAAGGTAGAATTTCTCCAGGACTATCTTAGCCAGAGAGTGCCCTTCCAAAACAGCTCTTGAAAAAACACTGTAAAAAGAAGGGAGTTTCTGGAATGCCGATAAATTTTTATGAGAGTTCAAAGGCCCCTCTACTCTCAAAAGCTTTGATGACTCACATCTGTAGCCCTCTATTTTGTTGTGTACTTCAAACAAGACCACATGCATTATCCCTCTGGAGGTCTCCATGTACTCAAATGATAGCACACCCCCTGAGCTGAATATCTCTAGCGTTTGTCCATCCAGAGGCTGTTTCATGAGCCTGTAGTTCTGAAACCCATGTTTTTGATTCCAGATGAGAATGTAGTAGTGCAAACCACACAGTTGCAGGATAGCACTCAAAAACAAACAAGTAAAGTTGAGTGCTAAAAAACAAGAATTCAGTCAGCAACAATGGAAGCAGAGCTTTTGTCTTGTGGAATAAAGGCTCCATTTCCAGTCTTGCTGACTGTATTCCCATTTTTTAGCACTCTTGTCTTCGTTTACGAGAATGTAGTAGTCCCTTAGTCATCTACTAGGAAATCAGCAGTTCCAGTATTGACATCGCTGATGCCTGATCACACCCTAAGGTCTAAATTGGTCTACACCCCCAAGTCCAAGACCAACCTGTCCAGACAAAGGACATTTGACGGTTTTACTGTAGCATGAGCTGGATGGGCAGTTGTCCCATCCCCTATACTATTCTCCCCTCTCAGGGTCTTGTGGGGTTCGCCCAAGGTTTTGTTTTCTTGACTTCACAGCCTTCTTTTGAGCAGCCATCAGTGTCTAGAGATGCTTTTCAAAAGAGGGAAAGGGAAATCTGGCCCAAAGACTCTTGACTTCTCTGATACCAAGGCAGACTAATTGGCCTATGCTGACCTGCTGTCTTCCCCCTCTGTGTATGAGTCTCATACTGAGGACACCCTGTCTTGTGCTTCTCCACAGAGGATAGTTCATGTGGAACAAAGGATCATTTGTTGCTAAGCAAAGCCATAATATGGAATTGCAAAAAGGGAAAGAATGCAAGTATGTCATGGATAGATTACAAAAAAGCATTTGACAGCATCCCACATTCATGGAGAATGGAATGTGTACAGGTGTACAAGATGCACCTACATTGACCAGTTGCACTGCACTAACTATCAAACTGTGCCAAACCATTTTACAGTTGAGCCATGACAAAGGACAAAATTATTATCCCAGGGATAAAATTTCAAAGGGAGTATATTCCATAGATTCATAGGTTGGTACTAGGCTGTCGGCCCTAGGGCGTATACAAGCCTAACCATAATTCCCTGGCTATTTCTTCCCACAATATTTACTTCCCTGGACCCCTGTCTAGCAGGGCTACTGACATGATCCCCCAGGGAGATTCTTTCATTTCTGCTGTTTTGTATTGCCTTAACCCATTAAACTGTCTATTTAACAGATTAGGCTATGGTTACAGTTCAACTCCCAGAAACTAACCATAATTAAAGACATCCCATTTTGTGAATGACTTAAAATTGTATAGCTCGTCAAGTGAGGAGCAGAGTGCAGAACTGCAAATGTATAAAACTTTCTCAGATGAAATAAGAATGACATCTGATCTCAATAAATGTGCAAAAGGAACGTTTAAAAAAGGAAAACTGCAGCACCAAGAAAATATCAGCCTGGGACAGGAATGTGATATAAAGGAACTTGAGCAGGAGAGAGAATTTATAAATGTTTGGAAATAGATGAGGGGTCTGCAGTAAAACATGAACAAGAGGGAACTAAATATGATATTGAAAACTGCATTAAACATCTAGGAATAAAGTCCAAGCTATAAATTAATTTGCTCTGGGATGATTTACTGGTCTCAAAAAGATTTGAATCACTTGGATATGAAAAAAAATGCTTCATGCTTATCAAATGATATATAAACAGTCAGTGTGAACAGCGATTATATAGTCTTTGCTCTGGAGGAGGTATGGGCCTTCTTAAAACTGACCACTGGTCTGCAATTGTGGAAATGTATACATAATCTGCTGATCTCATCAGATTCAAACATAGTAAAAGCTTTAAAACATGAGAAGTCCACGATGACAACTTTGGTTAGTTTAGCAAAAGTAATTGAAAATCAAGTTTGAATGGAAGTCAAACCAGAAGTAAACAAAAATCAGGCAGCAATTGAATATACCAAAAGTTTAAAAAAAATGGAAAAATTTAAAGGGTCAGACGAAAAGGAAAAATATTGGAAAGTCCACAAATATAGTGATAAGCATAGAAATTCTGGAATGGCCTCATTTTGACACAGAGTTGACACAAATGGTTAAGGAGAGGTGACTTGAAACCAAAAGATGAAAGGCTAATAATGACAACATAGGATAGTGAACTGTGTACACAACAAAGTCTCTTGAAAATGTGGGAGAAAGATAAATGCAGGTTCTGTAAAACAGAACTGGAAGTAGTCACACATCTTGTTGCTGGGTATGATGCACTCATGGCAGAGGGGCCTGCATGCAGAAAGAAAGAATAATGTAGCAAGACTGCTGCACTGGGGATTGTGCAAACACTACAATATACAGGTAGTTGAGAAGTATTAGACACATGAACCACAATGCATTTTAGAAAATTATTAAGTTTATATCACACAAGTTCATCCCTCTAAACTGTCCAGAATTTTGCTTCATATTTTTGGCCTGTTCCTCATAAAATGTTTGGTTTTCTGACAAATCGAGGATTGAAGTCACTGTGTAATAACCAGAATTTGAGTTTCTGACTTCATACCCTTTGGAAAAAGCATGATAACGCAGACCCTGCTATTTAGTCAGTATTCAAAGTTTACAAGAGCAATATTTAAAGTCTGTCTTTGATTTTGAGTTTTTCACCCCTGATAATTTTTGGATTTGTCTAGATTTTTTTTTTTGCACCAAGAAGTTGAGAGTTATGCATGGGTTCACCCATTACCAACAGTTCATAAAGTGGATGCAAGAAAAACAGATGTAGCCATGAAAGGCAAACATAGCCGTGATCACTGAAATTATCACACCTAGTAATTGCATACAGACAGACACAAAGTCGTAAAATAGGACTGTCAAGTAAAAATGAGAGCATTGTGGAAGAAAGATACCTATACAGTTCCAACTGTAGTAGGAGCAACAGGATGAATAAAGAATGTCCTATTGTACATAAGTATTGCTACCAATACATTTAACCCCATTTGAATTACAGAAGGAGGCAATTCTAACATCAAAGACTGAGACGGTACTGATTTCATGAACTCTGATTTTACCCTAACTTAAGAATAGTGTCCATTCCTGTCATGGTATTAGAAACCCACAACACTTGGAGAAATTAAACCAGGAGATACCCTTCATAAAATGAGAGATCTTTTCAAATGGGAGGCAAAGGAGTTCCCTGCAGCCATGACAAGATATAGGGTGGTTATGTGATTGCCTGAGTCTGAGCCCATAGCCATTCCCGCAGTCATTGAAGCCTTGGAAGATGCCTTTGCAAATAAATGTGCCCTTGGAACCACATTTCCAACCTCAGGTTCCCTTATTGAAATGTTGGCACCCAAAATGCGGAATGCCAACAAGCCAAAATAAAAAGACAAAAACAGGAGAAGAGTGAATTTCAAAATCTCTTTTCCTTAAAAACTTCTTTTTGTGGGTGGGGGGAGCCCCCTAAAGTTATATATTTAACTTAAGAGATTGCCATACCTCAGAGAAAAAGGAATATTCTGAGAAATAGCTTCTCAGACTTTGTGTGTGTGTCTGTGTCTGTTCTTTTGTCTATTTAGTCTCCATGTTTCAGGACTCGCTCTGTCAGGTCCTGACATTTCAAATGGTTACCCCAACCTCATTCTCCCAGGAAGTCTGTACCACATTTATACAGTTGGGGATACCTTTGTAAAAATCTTATTGCTGATCCAGCTGTGGTGTCATTTGGATTTTAGGAAGGGAAGTCTGGCTTCAACATGAATGAACTTCCCAATGATAGGAAGAATAACATCCTGAAATATTTTGAAAGAAAGTCTACATCCCTTCTTGCCCTTGCCTTCAGGACCCTTAATTGCCAAACTAATGCTGAAGGACCAGAGTACTCTGTTCAAACTAGAGAAAAAGAAGGCTAAAGGGATATAGGGCAGAGACATAACACAGAAAGTGCTAGACATATGAAGAGTCAGTTCTCTGGTCACAAACACTCTGTTAAATGTGAGTCCTCTATTTGGTAGCCCCTTTTGTAAGGTGGATAAGGCAGGGTTATGTATTTCAGTTTTGGACTAATGAACAAATCAAACATGGCTTGCCTTTTCTTCCCTTTACTGATCACGAATGTGATGGTACTACAACTACCAATGTGATGACCACCACTGCCACCAGTAATGAAGGGCAGTATCTGTGGTCCTTTGATCTACTCCAATTCCCCAGTAAATATTGATATGCAACAAGCTAAAATATGTGTAATATATGTAAACAAAAAAATAGTATAAATTAGTATGTGTAGTTTGGTCTTAAGAGCATGTACTATGAGCCCACACCATATGTACCCAAATGTGTTTAGTGAACAGCCACAGGGAAGAGTCATAGGCCTAGACTACCCGGGTCTATGTTAAATGAACAAATGATCATAATGTCGAGTACAACATACTCGACATGCTATGATCTTAAGTTCAAAACCTCGAAACCTTAAAAGCCTGAAAAAAACAAAATCGAAAGATTTTGTTTGTCCTACACCTTCCCTACACTAACGTACAAAACACACATACAACCAATGCATACAAACCCCTACACACTCACATCATTCACTTACCTACACAAACACACCTACTTTTAAAATAAAGTGGGGGGCTGCACCCCCCCCAACTAAATATATCAGCTCTGAGATCGCTGTACATTGGGGAAAGGGCAATTTCCCGGTAATTGCAACAAGCGATTACCGGAAAATTGCCTTTTCCCCAATGTACAGCGATCTTGGAGTTGGTATATTAAACAATGCAATCTCTTACCTAGCCATTCCAAACAGTGTAGCGTGTCTACGTCACACGCTACACTGACTAGGATGGCCGACCAAAACATTTCGGAACTCCAAATTTCGGCATTACATGAACGATCGATCTAAGGTTGTCGAGTATGTTGTATTCGACATTTTGATCGTTTGTTCATGTAACATAGACCCAACTACCCATACCCTTTCCCCTGCTTTCTTTGAATTTGCTGTGTTAAAGTGCTAGATTATCAACAGTATCTATAATGCAAGTTGAGTTGCATAGACTCTCTCTCTCTCTCTCTCTCGCACACCACACACACGAGGAGAGGCTGGTAGTACATTCCATTGCTACAATACTGTTCTTCGTGGTAGAATTGACACCATTCCATAGCAGATGTGGCAAACTTCACTTTTCCACTTAAAAATAAGCCAAGTAAAATATGTGAACTGATGATGGATAGTTCAGAGCTCAGAAGGGGTGCTACAGTCCCATACTAGCATTTACTAGTAGCTTCCTCTTAATTAACAAATAAATATCCAGCTACACGATTTTAAAATCAAGTAAATAGAATTGCTTATTAAAATCATTACTTAAATATGAGAAATTAAATATACAGACAAGGCACATTACTTCAGAAGAAATCGAGGTTTAAACTGGCAGAAAGCTTTATAGAAAATCACTAACTTAGCATCTTAATATTCCCTAACTAATGTCTGACTGAAAGAATCACTATTCCTTGTTTGCATCACCCTGAAAAGTGTACAGTACAACAGACAATGCAAAGTAGGAGAAATTCACCATATTTTCAGGGATTTTAATTATCCATGAAAGTGTTCCGAGACACCACAAAGTTCCAAAATTACTTCTTCGAGTTGGGTTTTCAAAGCAAGAGTTGGATCCGTATAGCAGGAGGATCATGCTACTTGACTTCTGGAAGGATGTCCCAGTTCAGATCATTGCTGGAGAATATGCAGACAGTACTGCAACAAGCAGGCAAAATCTCCTTTTAGTAGTCATTGGTACTTCCCTAGCCAGTCAGTCAGACTTCAAACTGCAAGACATTGACTTTTCTAGAAAGTTCTGTGACGTAATGTGGTACGTAAGGCAGGATCTAGTTCCGCTCTGGTAATCTGAATATTGTGTGTTTATGCCACCATGCAGCATAAAAATTGAGTTTCACCTTTTAAATCCTGAGGTAGTCGTACAACAGAGTGGTTACATTTTCTTCATACAGTTTTGCATGTTCACTGAAAAACAAAAACTTGAAGTTTAATTATGTTTGCTTTTAGTATTTTTTTTTTTTTTTTACATTTTGCAATTCTCTGAAAGAGAACAATTGCAAATGTACACTTCGCAGCTTCATTGTGTTTTTTTTTTCTCTCATTAGGACTTCCCCAGTGCCTCTTCATCATCAGCCCCCACACAACCAAATCAGCCTATTTGTTTCCCATTGGTGAGGGGGTTATGACAGTCATCATCAGCCGTCTCTCAACCATATCATTCCATTTGTTTCCCAATCACAGGCATAGGGGGTTATGAGAGTTGGCAGGGAGAGACCATAATGGAGATAGCTGTCCTCTTTTATTATAGCCACCAGTGTGATAGTTCATCCTGTTGTTCTCTACTTCAGTCTCCCTTGCATACTTAAATATGAATGTTCTTTGTGTTTCACTGTTGCAGTCATCACATTTGGGTTATCCCTGCCAGGGTAGCCCTGGGCCGGCCCGAATACCAGAGGTTTAGTATTTCTGCGTCAGTTGCTGTCGCTTCAAGACTGACTTCAGGTCGTCAGTAGTATAAAGTAAGGCAGCCAACGCCATTACATCAGTCTTTCTTGCCGCGGAGCCCGAAGCAGAAGCAGTTCGCATGAGTGCCGGTCGGCTGCTACCTGAGTTTCGTCTTCCGAATTGAAGCTGAAGTCTTCTAAAGCTAAGTACCCCATTGGGGGTCCTTTTTTCTTGCACTAACTGATGTCAGAAAAAGTTAATTGTCTCGCCTGTGGAAAGCAAATACCACACCGAGACTTTCATTCTTACTGCGTCACTTGCTTAGGCCCAGACCATGATGTCCCCTGCTGTCGCTTTTGTGCTTTATTGAACGCCAGAACTATATGTCGTCGGGCCCTTATTGTAGCTAGATATTTTCGCTTGCAGTCCTCGAATTCCGATATGGCTTTGCTAAGCCATCCGACAGCAGATCTTCCGAAAAAAATTTAAGGATAAAGGCAAAGACAGACCGCACAGGCCCAAGCCTACTGGCGCTTCCGTTAAGCTAGTCAGTTCTCCAGTCCTCAGTGAGTCACTTTTGCAGCCCCTGATGTCCGCTTCTGTGGATTCTCAAGGCTGCTTCCGAGACCCTTTTGGAGTCCGGTATGCCGCAAAACTCTTCTTCGACTAAGGATCCTGCAGTTGTCTCTCCCTTGGATGGGTCCGGAGCTGCTGAGCAGGCACCCGCTTCCAAGGAAGTACTTCGCACTACCGATGTTCTTCATTCCACATTGCTGCAGTCCTAACTATTGGGTAGTCCGCTGTCCAGTCGGCCCGAATACCAAAGTATATGGCTGACGTCGGTCACGGCGCGATAGACGGCGTCAGTCGTCAGGGTACTAATCGCATGACCGACGTCATATCCTCAGTCTTTTTGCCGCATGGTCCGATGCAGAAGCAATTTTGCGAGTGCAGGTTGGCGTTCTGAAAGTTTCTGAAGTCAGAGTTTCAGACCGAATCAAAGTTGGCTAAGTACCCGTTGGGAATATTTTGGTTTTCTTGCCTCAGTATTTAACCGGATGTCAGAAAAAGTGAATAACTGTATTTCTTGTGGGAAACAGATACCTCATAGGGATTACCATACTTTGTGTATACCTTGTTTAGGGCCTGAGCACGGCGTTGTTGGATGCCGCTCTTGTGCTAGGTTTAACAACCGCACTATTAAGAGAAGGTTAGACTGTGCCAGGTTAGTGTTTGGGAAGCGTTGTAATTATAAAATGCCGTCGGATGCTCCGGCGCCCTTCAGCCAAAAGCGCAAGGACAAAGCAGGAAGCCTAGAGTGGAAGAACCGACAGTCCCGGACGTCGGTTCTTTAGAAACTCAGTGGAGCGGGAGGTCCTGGCAGGAGTTTCTTTGGACTCTCAGGGAGAGACTTTACTGTTACAGGATGTATCCTCTCAGGAAGTAGGCCAGCCTGAAGGGGCTTCTCAGGTGGCTGTTCTTCCCTCTCTTCCTAAGGTGGTTAGGGCCTCGCCTTCTGTTTCTAAGGCTTCTTTAAGAGGCAGGCCTGCTTTAGCTTCAGTGGGGTTTCTCCAGTGTTTCAGGGTCTTTGCCTAAGAAGCATATGCTAAAAATGGCAGAGGATTTGATTACGATGATTAGAGGTTCTATGCCGCCTCCTGATAAGAGGCCTAGGGTGGAACCTGAGTTTGAGAGTTTTGAGCAATGTTCGGAGGCTTCTGAGTCTTTGAAGACTTGCAGGAGTATCCTCCTTATTCTGATTCTGATGTGGATGATTCTACTCCTTCAGCTTCCCCTCCTGAGGATTTTTCATTTTCAGAGACTCTGCATTCCATGAGGGAGCATTTTAAATGGGAAGGTCAAGATTTCTCTGATTCCAGGAAGAGGCTTAGAGAATTCTTGTTTTTACCCCAGCATAGGCCTTTAGCTATACCTCCTGTTCTGAATGTGGTAGAAGATGTTTTTGCAGAGGCTTCCCTGAATCCTGACTCTTTGCCTCCTGCCCCAGTTAAACCGGATAGGTACTATAGGGTGCCTGAAGCCCATAAGTATCTTTTAAGAGTCCTAGGGCAGACCCAGAAACTGTCTCTCAGGGGCCTAAAGGTGTGAAGGCTTCTGTGGTCAAAATCCTGTTCCTCCTGATAAAGAGGCAAGGGCTTTGGATAGATGGGGAAAGAAAGTGTATACTTCTTCCACTTTAGCCATGAGGGCGTTGAATTGTCAGTTTCATATGTTAAAATATCAGAATTATCTCCTTTCACAATTGAAGTCTAAGGTGGATGCTCTGGCTGAAGGTATTGAGTGTAAAGAATTGCAGGATTTAGTTCATGTTTCTGAACAGGTGGGTAAGCATTCCTTGCAGTGTGGTTTTGATGCTGTGCAGGCCTCCTGAGGGTGGCTGCTACTGGTTCTGTTCTTCGTAGGCATGCCTGGTTGAGGGATCAGAACTTAGCTGAGCATGTTAAGACAAGGATTTTGGATGCTCCTTTACAGTCTGATGTGTTGTTTGGTTAATGTGGAAGCAGTTTTAAAGAAAATGGAGGACAAGGCTAAGTCTATGCAAACTGTTAAGGATTTTTGCAGGTGCAGCCTCCAAGTTTAGTAGAAATTGGCCTACTAAGGGTGGACTTATCCTGCTTATGATTCCCAGTCTAGGGGTAGGTCTAGGCGTGGTAGAGGCAGAGCTCAAGGTTCTTTTAGGCCTAGGACAGGAGTTCACCTGCTCAGACTTCTGGTGAGGGCAGGGTCAGTCCTTTAGCAGACCCAATGACCTGCCTTTTCAGCTGCCAGTACATTCTCGCCTGGCAGCACCTTTGGGAGGAAGGCTGTCTCTTTTCAAAGAAAATTGGGATTTACTTACCCAAGACAGATGGGTTCTGGATATCATTCACCACGGTTACAGGTTTTATTTCCATACCTTGCCTCCTTTCAAAGGCATGCCAGACATTCCTCCTCTACAAAGAACATAGGCTCACAAGCAAATTTCTCTGTTGCTCCAAATAGGGGCTATTCAGTCAGTTCCTGTGCCAGAAAGGGGCCTAGGATTTTATTCTCGCCTGTTCCTAGTACCAAAAAGGGAACACGTGGAGACCAATTTTGGATTTATCTATCCTCAACACTTATCTGGACATTCCCAAGTTCAAAATGTTGACGCTACAACAACTTTTACCTCTGCTGGGCAAAGATCACTGGATGGTAACTTTAGATCTAAAGGAAGCTTACCTTCATGTGCCAATAAGACTGAGTTGCAGGAAGTATCTGCGTTTCGAGCTGGAAATTCTCATTATCAGTTCTCTGCATTGCCCTTTGGCTTATCTACTGCTTGGAGTATTCACAAAGGTTCTGGCTCCAGTGCTAGCTTACTTCAGGCTAAAAGCAATTCAAATCTATCCTTACTTGGGCGACTGCCTCATTCTGGCTCAAGAAAAGGAAGACCTTCTACAGCATTTGGAATATGTCATAGCAGTGCTAAGATGCCTAGGGTATTCTGTGAACGAAAGAAAGTCCAGTCTAGTACCCTCTCAAGACATGTGCTTTCTGGGTGTGAGACTGAATACAGCAGCCCAGATGGCCTTTTTAACCCCGGACAAACAAAAGAATCTTTCCAGTTACTTCCATCTCCTATCTCTTCAGTCCGGGCTGACTGCAAGGACAGTCCTTCAAGCCTTAGGGTTCATGGCATCTTGTATTCTGGTGCTTCCCAATGCCAAACTGCATATGTGGAAGCTACAATGGTATCTCAAAAATCTGTGGACACAGCACTGCCAGGATTTGGACACTGTCATTCAAATAATACCTTGCATTCAAAAGGAATTTTGTGGTGGGCTCAGGAATGTCACCTAAACAAGGGACTCTCTGTGACCCGGCCAGAGGCAAGTCAGATTCTAACGACAGATGCCTCAGATATTGCTTGGGGAGCTCATCTAAATGGAAAGTGGATACAAAACAAGTGGCCTGCCAGACTACAGCATCTACATATCAACATGAAAGAGATGTTAGCAGTCCAGTTTGCATTAATGGCTTTCAAGGAGTTACTTCTTCCAGGGCAGGTGTTGATTCTAACAGACAACACAACTGTCATGTGCTACATCAACAAACAAGGGGAACACATTCTTACCCATTGTGCAGACAAGCAATGATTTTATGGGAGACTGCGCTCAGTTTGCAACTAAGTCTTCAGGCAAGGTTTCTGCCGGGAGCACAGAACTCCTTAGCAGATGTGTTAAGCAGACAAATCATCGATCCGCGCCAGTGGAAACTGGATCTTCATGTATTTCAAACATTGACAGTGTCATGGGGAACTCCAGACATAGATCTGTTTGCTTCTCCACTAAACCACCAGCTGCCAAAGTTTTGCACGGCGATTTCATCACACAGCTTGGAAAGTGGATGCTCTTTCTTTCAGTTGGAAAAATCTTCATGTGTATGCTTTTCCACCTCTGCCTCTTCTCCCAAAGGTGCTTCTAAAGGTCAGACAAGACAAGCCAAGGATGATTTTAATAGCTCCAGATTGGCCTCGGCAGCACTGGTACCCATTACTGAGGAGTCTGGTAAGGAAGCCTCCATGGCCTTTACCCTTGATTCCACACCTGTTGTCTCAGAGGGACGGTCCTGCTCAATGTCAAACTTCACTCTCTTCATCTAACAGCCTGGCATATTCTGTTTTGAAGGACAGCAGGTCTCAGCTTCCTCAACAAGTTTTAAAAGTGATTATGGAAGCCAGAAGACCTAGTACAAGGAAAGTGTACGCAGAAAAATGGAAGAGATTTTGTTTTGGACTGCAGCAAAAATTGGAGATTTCTGAGCCTAATTTGAGTGTGGCTCTTCAATATCTTACTGAGTTATTGGACAAAGGTTTGTCTTTCTCTTCTATTAAGATTCATGCTGCAGCAATTTCAGCTCACTATGATTGTGACCCACCATTGTTTTCACATCCTTTGTTCAAGCAATTTCTTAGAGGGGCAAAGAATATAAGAGAGCTCCTACTCCTGCTTGGGACCTCAATTTTGTGTTGGAGAAACTTACTCTACAACCTTTTGAGCCTCTGGCTACTGCTGAACTGAAATACTTGTCATGGAAGACTGCTTTTTGTTGGCCATTACTTCTGCTAGAAGGGTTTCTGAGTTGCAGGCCCTTATGGCGGTTGAGCCTTTTGATTTTCATAAGGATAGGGTATCATTACGTACTAATCCTTCCTTTATGCCTAAGGTGGTTTCTAGTGTGGCTTTAAACCAAACTATTCATTTGCCTACTTTTTATGCAGATCCCCAAAATAAAGGGGAAAAGATTTTGCACACTTTAGATGTACACAGGCAATTGCGTTATTATTTAAGCAGGACTAAGGATTTTAGGCAGTCTCAGCAGTTGTTTGTTTCTTTTGCTTTGTGTTCGCAGGGCAGGCCTGTGTCTAAACAGACTATTTCTAGGTGGATTGGGTTTTGCATTGCTTTTTGTTATTCCCATCATGGCAAGGAGATTCCAGCTGGGATTAGGCCTCATTCCACTAGAGCTACTGCCACTTCAACAGCATTTCTAAGGGGGGTGGCAACTAAGGATATTTTGGAGGCAGCTACTTGGAGTTCAGTGCATACATTCTCTAAGCATTACCACCTTCCTCTCTACTCTAAGTCTAGGGCTGGTTTTGCCACAGCTATTTTGCAAGGCATGTTATCAGCTCCTGCTTCCTTATGATTTGCCAGCCTCCCTTACCTCTGCTTTGGGATTCTACCCAATAGTTAGGACTGCAGCAATGTGGAATGAAGAACATAGTACAGTTTTGTACCTACCATAAATGTAGATGTTCGAGGATCCACATTGCTGCAGTCCAACCTCCTGCCCTCTGTGTTTAGGGGTGGTTCTGTAGGTGAGATTATATTCTGGTACCTTTGTATATATTGTATATATTTTTGGTGCAGGTATGTTTGGTGTTTTTGGTTTTGGCCTTGTCTTTTTAGGGTCTTCTGACATCTGGGGCAAGAAAAGACTGAGGATATGACGTCGGTCATGCGCATTAGTACCCTGGCGCACTGACGTCAGTCTAAATGCGCCGTGACCGACGCCAGCCATATACTTTGGTATTGACTGGACAGCAGACTACCCAATAGTTAGGACTGCAGCAATGTGGATCCTCGAACATCTACATTTATGGTAGGTACAAAACTGTACTTTTCTCGACACAAACAGACGACTTATTTTGCGTCTACCGTTCTTTCGAAAACAACCAAGTTTCTAAGGCCCAAGATACGAACCACACCCAAGAAACTGACTACCCACTCTCAGGCACCTGCTTCCTTACCTCAGTCTCAAATGCTTAAAATGGTGGAAGACCTTATCATGCTTATCAGACGAAGCCAAGCTACCCCTTCCAAAAGAAAAAGAGATCTATCCCCAGTAGTTTTGTCTGAACAGGAATCTGATAACTCTGATGCATCTGAATATGAAGACATGCAACCCCAGTCTGCTTATGAGGATTCTGATGCAGAGGATGCCATTCTGTCAGCCTCTCCACCCGAGGACTTTTCCTTTGAGGAAACCCTCCATACCTTAAGGGAGCATTTCCAATGGGAATGTCAGGACTACCCTCAGTCTAAAAAGAGACTCTGGGAATTCTTAGATCTTCCACAGCACAGACCCCTGGCCATTCCCCCAGTCCTGGATGTTGTGGATGATGTTTTCCTGAAATCCAGTTTGACTCCTGACACCCTACCTCCTGCACCCAGAAAACCTGACAGGTATTAGTGTCCCTGACACAAACAAATTTATTTTCAAAAATCTTACTGCTGACTCAGGTAATTTCTCAAGGGCCTGAAGGTATTAAAGCAACCTCTGCTAAGAATCCCACCCCCTCAGGTAGGGATTCCCGAGCACTAGACAGATGGGGTAAAAAAAAGTATACACCTCTGTTACTCTTGCTATCAGAGCACTAAATTGCCAGTTCCATATGCTAAAATTTCAGCAACATACCGTGGAACTCCTCAAACAAAAAATGTCTTCCTTTCCTGCTTGTGCAGAATCTAAAGAGTTACAAGACTTAATGCATTCTGCAAGTCAAGTAACTAAGCACACCTTATACTGTGGTTTTGATGCCCTAGAAGCTTCTTGCAGGGCAGCAGTCATCAGTGTTCTGTCCTTATAAGGCATGCATGCCTTAAGGAACAGCCCTTGCCAGACCATGTTAAATCTAAATTGTTGGATGCACCCTTGCACAAAAACAACTTATTTGGCACTAAGGCAGAGGCGGTCTTAAAAAAGATGGAATAAAAAGCTAAATCTATGCAGACCGTTGAGGATTTCTTACAGGTCCAGCCACCCAGGTTCAGTAGGCATTGCCCCTCCAAGCACTGGTCCTTTCCTGCTCCCACCAGGTCAGTTCAGCCCAGACCCCGTGGAAGCAGACCCCCCCCAGACAGCAACCACAGGTAATGCAGAGATCAAAACAGTGGAATTCCTCCACTTCAAAAACAGGGAGTTCTAAGCCCACCCCCTCATGGTAAGAACTCACAATGACTCTCCTCCACCACCCCCTCCATCTACTCACCTTCACTTACCCGTAGGAGGAAAACTCTCCTTTCATGCAAGCACCTGGGCCACCATTAACAGCGACCGTTGGGTCCTCAACATAGTGTCCCAGGGATACAAATTTTCTTTCCATACTCTTCCAACCCCTAAAGGGTTCCCAGATCTACCTCCAAACCAGTGGGCAGAGGCGCAAAAGCAAGTCTTTTCCCTGCTTTCTATGAGGGCAATAGAGCACATTCCTGCAGAACAGAAAGGCCAAGGTTTCTACTCCAGACTTTTTCTGGTACCCAGAAAAGAAGGCACCTGGTGCCCCATCCTCGATCTATCCATTCTAAACACCTTCCTGGTGATTACAAAATTCAAAATGCTCACCTTCCAACAGTTGCTACACATGCTGTCCAGGGATGCTTGGCTAGCCACCCTAGACCTAAAAGAAGCCTACCTCCACATTCCTATCAGGGAATCATGCAGGAAATACTTACATTTCAGGGCAGGATCTCTGCACTTTCAGTTCTCTGCACTTCCCTTTGGCTTATCTGCTGTTCCCAGAGTTTTCAGAAAATGTGTCTGGCTCCGGCCCTTGCCTTTTGCAGACAAAGGAATATCCAAATTTACCCATATTTAGACTGCCTAATTCAGGCAGACAGTCAGGAAAAGCTGCTCAAGTACCTGGCCTTTGTAAAATCCCTACTGACCTCCCTAGGGTACACTATCAATGAAAAGAAATCCAAACTGGTACCCACCCAAAGGATTATATTCCTGGGAGCAAGCCTGGGCACAGCATCCCAGATGGCATTCCTTACACCAGAAAAGCCAACTTACCTAACAGTCTACTTCTCTCAACTAGCCACTAGACCCCAGTTATCTGCAAGGAAAATCCTGCAAGCTCTGGGGTTCGTGGCATCTTGCATTCTACTCATATTGTATGCCAGACTGCATATGAGGAAACTTCAGTGGTACCTAAAAAGCCTTTCATGTCAACACTCTCAAGACCTGGAAACTCTTATACCCATGATACCTTGCCTCAGGAAAGATTTTCTTTTGTGGGCAGCAGCATGGTCCCACAACAAGGGACTACCTTTCTCGCCACCTCCCCACCACCACCCAGACCCTCACCATAGACGCATCAGACTATGTCTGGGGTGCACACCTGGACGGCAGGTGCATACAGGTCCAGTGGAGCCCACAGCAAATCCATCTACACATCAACCAAAAAGAGGTGTTAGCTGTCCAGCATGCATCGACAGCTTTCAGGCCTCTTCTCTCTATAGGGGCTCTCCTGTTCAAAACAGACAACACCACTGTGATGTGGTATATCAACAAATAGGGAGGGACTCACTCCTACCTTCTATGCAAGCTGGCCATGACCCTTTGGCACACAGCCTCTGCCATGCAACTTCACCTGTTAGCACAATTCCTGCCAGGTTCTCTAAACTCTCTGGCAGATCACTTAAGCAGAAATCTTCTGGACCCACATGAGTGGCAGCTAGATAAAAGAACCTTCACCCTAATAACTCAGAAATGGGGTACCCCGAAGATCAACCTCTTTGCCTCCCACACCAATCATCAGCTCAGCAAGATGTTCTTCATGTTTCACTGTTGCAGTCATTACATTTGGGATATCTGCCTGCAGGTAGCCTTCAATCGGCCTGATTATCAAAGTCTTGGGACCTGCATCTGCACTGGTTGCTGTCTCATCTTCCATGACATCAGGTAGTCGGGTATAAAGCATGCAGCTGACGCCATTACATCAGTCTTTCTTGCCGTGCGGTGCCCAAAGCAGAAGCAGTTCGCAAGTGCCGGTCGTCCGACTCCTGAAATTTTCTTTTTCGAGTTTCAGATCCGAAGTCTTCAACTAAGCCAAGTACCCCATTGTGGAACCTTTTTCTTGCTCTAAACTGATGTCAGTAAAACTTAACAATTGTATTTCTTGTGGAAAGCAAATACCTCATAAAGATTTTCATTCGTACTGCATTCCTTGCTTAGGCCCAGACCACGACGTACCTCGCTGTCGGTTTTGTGCCTTATTCAAACCTCGAACTATTCGTCATCTGTTCATTTTCGCATCTAAATATTTCGGTACTCGGTTCAGTTATCCTAAAATGGCTTTGGTAAGCCACCTGACCACCAACATTCTGAAAAAATGCAAAGATAAAGATAGAGACAGACCACATAGGTCCAAAGCTGCCGACGACGCTTCTCCTAAGCTAGTCGCCAGTTCGCCGGTACTCAGTGAGGCGCTTTCGCAGCCCCTGATACCTGCTACTCCAGATTCGCAGGCCTCTACTGAGACCCATTCGGAGTCCGGTATGCCGCGAGATGATGCTTCGACTGTGGAACCTGCAGATGTCTCTATCTTAGATGTGTCCAGAGCCACTGTGCAGGCACCGGCTTGTGAGGGTGTATTCAGGCCTACTGACTTGCATATTAAACTGATGCCATCTTCTTCTTCAAGGCCTAAACCGATGCCCAGACCACATGTTCAGGCCCCTATGCCTAAAAAGCAAATGATAAGAATGGCTGATGACCTTATTACTCTAATCAGGGGAAGCCACCCTTCTCCCTCTAAGAGACGTAGAACTTATTTTCCTTTTGATTCTTCTGATCAGGACTCTGAAATTTCTGTTTTCTCTGATGACCAGGAGTTGCCCTTATCTACCTATGAGGATTCTGATGCAGAGGACTCCATTCCCTTTGCTTCCCCGTCAGAGGATTTCTCTTTTGGTGAAACCTTGCATACTCTTAGGGAGCATTTTCGCTGGGAAAGCCAGGATTACTCTGACTCCAAAAAGAGGCTTAGGGAATTTTTACTCCTACCTCGACATAGGCCTTTAGCTATCCGTCCTGTACTGGACATTGTAGATGATGCCTTTTCGGAATTTAGTCTGGCCCCTGACACTTTACCTCCAGCTCCCAGAAAACCTGACGGGTATTACAGAGTTCCTGACTCTCACAAGTTCTTCTTTAAGAATCCTACTGCGGATCCTGAGACCATTTCACAGGGGCCCAAAGGCATTAAGGCTACTACTGCCAAAAACCCTACCCCCTCTGATAGAGATTCCAGGGCCCTGGACAGATGGGGAAAGACGGTATACACTTGTGCAACTTTGGCCATTAGGGCCTTAAACTGCCAGTTTCATATGTTAAAGTATCAGCAGCATATTATTGGATTGCTTAAACAGAAAATGATGTTGATTCCTGACTGTGCTGAAAATAAAGAATTACAGGATTTAATGCATTCTGCTGAACAGTTGGAAAAACGTACTTTGCAGTGTGGTTTTGATTCATTAGAGGCATCTTGCAGGGCTGTTGTCACTAGGTCTGTACTTGGAAGGCATGCTTGGCTTAAGGAGCAATCTTTGCCAGATCATGTTAAAGTTAAATTCCTGGATGCTCCCTTAAACCAAGACCACCTGTTTGGCAACAAAGCAGAAGAAGTACTTAAAAAGATAGAGGAAAAAGCTAAATCTATGCAAACTGTTAAAGATTTCCTGCAAGTTCAGCCTCCCAGATTTAGTAGGCACTGGCCGTCTAAGAATTGGTCCTTTCCTGCCTCTTCCAGGCTTTCTCAGTCCAAACGCAGAACCAGCAGAACACCCAGGCTTCAGTCCTAAGGTCCTCACAGGCCTAAGCAGTGGGGAGCTCCCACTTCCAAAGCCGGAAGTAAGTAGTAAGACTCCCCCCTATGGTAGACTGTAACAGTGACTTAACTTTAAACCTTCCAAGCCCTGCTCAACTGACTGCATATGGAAAAATCGCCCTGCATGCAAAAAACTGGGAACTCATTACCCAAGACAACTGGGTTTTAAATATAGTTTCCCAAGGATATAGATTCCACTTCCACTCCTTGCCAACCCCAAACAGTTGGCCAGACCTACCCGCAAATCAGTGGTCAGAGGCTCAAAAGCAAGTTATTTCTCTTCTAAGCATCAGGGCTATTCAACCTGTCCCAGAAGAAGAGAGGGGGAAGGGTTTCTACTCAAGACTTTTCCTGGTAACCTGAAAAGACAATTCCTGGCGTCCTATCCTGGACGTGTCTACCCTAAACACTTTTTTGGTAATCTCAAAATTCAAAATGCTAACTCTTCATCAGCTGATTCCTATGTTAGGCAAAAATGCCTGGTTGGCAACACTGGATTTAAAGGAAGCCTACCAGCACATCCCAATAAGGGAATCTTGCAGAAGATACCTACGCTTCAGAGCAGGCTACATGCACTATCAGTTCTCTGCACTGCCCTTTGGCTTATCTACTGTGCCCAGGGTATTCACAAAGTGCCTAGCTCCAGTCATTGCATTTTGCAGGCAAAGAAATATTCAAATATACCCATACCTGGACGATTGTCTAATTCAGGCAGAAAGCCAGGACGTACTATTAAATAATCTGGCATTTGTAAAGAAATTACTAACTTCTCTGGGGTACACCATAAATGAAAAGAAATCACATCTAGTAACCTGCCAACAAATTGTTTTCCTTGGAGCAAGCTTGAATACAACTTCCCAGATGGCATACCTCACGCCAGAGAAACAAGTTCATCTGACAGCCTACTTCAAACTACTGGCCACAAAGGCCCAGCTATCTGCAAGAAAATACTGCAAGCCCTGGGTTTCATGGCTTCTTGCATTCTACTAATTCCATATATAAGACAGCATATGAGGAAACTACAAGGGTTTCGAAAAAGCCTATGGTGCCAACATTCTCAGGACCTAGAATCAGTGATTCCTATCATCCCTTGTCTAAAGACAAAGTTCCTTTGGTAGACAGGTGCCTGCCACCAAAACAAGAGACTGCCATTCACCCTACCCCCTGCCGACCAAACCCTAACAACAGATGTATCAGACTATGCATGGGGGGGGGCTCACTTGGCAGGGCAGTGCATTCAGGGCAAATGGAATTCGAGTCAAATGCACCTGCACATCAATCAAAAAGAAATGTTAGCTATACAGAATGCTCTGACAGCCTTCAAGGACCACGTTCTTCCAGGACAATTATTGGTAAAGACGGACAAACACCACTGTTATGTGGTACATAAACAAGCAGGGAGGAACCCATTCATACCCCCTCTGCAGACTAACCATGGCTCTGTGGAACACAGCCTTAAGCTACCAATTGTACCTACAAGCTCAATTCCTGCTAGGCAAGCTAAATACACTGACAGATGACCTAAGCAGAAATTTCATGGACCCACATGAGTGGAAACTGGAACCAGAGATATTCAACATTTTGAGATTCAAATGGGGGAGCCCAGAGATAGACCTGTTTGCCTCCCCTCAGAACTATCAATTGGACAAATTCTGCACAAGGACTCCCCACAGACAAGCTTGGAAAGTGGATGCCCTGTCCTTCAGCTGGAAAAACATATCGGTTTATGCCTTTCCCCCTCTTCCTCTTCTCTCCAAAGTGCTACTAAAGATCAAACAAGAGAAACCAAGGACTCTACTTATTGCACCAGACTGGCCACGCCAACACTGGTACCCTCTCTTGCGCAGTGTGTTGCTTCTGGAACCATGGCAACTGCCTCAGACCCCTGCCCTGCTGTCCCAGCAGGAGGGCCAGATTCTGCACCCACAGCTTCAAAGCCTGAACTTTGCAGCCTGGCTATAATTACATGACCACTCCTTTACCATCCCTCAGTAAGCAAGTGATGGATGTCATTCTGGAGGCAAGGAGGCCTAGTACTAGAAAATCCTATGCTGAAAAATGGAAGAGATTCTGTTCCTGGAACCAAACACAGGGGATGGACACAACTGTGCCCAATCTACCGCTCATTCTTCAATTCTTAACTGAGATGCTTCACAAGGGCCTTTCCTTTTCTTCCATCAAAATTCATGCCTCCGCCATCTCAGCTCATTATAATACAGAGCCCACCCCTCTTCTCTCCTCCACTACTGAAGCAATTCCTCAGAGGGGCCAAAAACATAAGACTACCCAGGAGAGCCCCTACTCCAGCCTGGGACCTTAACTTTTGTATTGGAAAAGCTCACTCTACCTCCCTTTGAGCCAGCTGCAAATGCAGAGTTGAAATTCCTTTCTTGGAAAACAACCTTCCTTCTAGCCATCACTTCAGCAAGAATGGTGTCGGAATTACAGGCCCTCATGGCAGTGGAGCCTTTCATCATCTTTCATGCAGACAGGGTGTCCCTCAGAACCAATCCCTCCTTTATGCCCAAGGTAGTATCTAGTGTGGCCCTTAATCAATCCATTCATTTACCAACGTTCTTTTCTAATCCACAGAACAAAGGGGAACGAATACTGCACTCCTTGGACGTGCACAGACAACTTAGATTTTATTTGGATAGGACTAAGCCTCTCAGGAAATCTGAACAGCAGCTGGTTGCAATTGCTGCAGGGGCAGAGGGGAAGGCCATTTCAAAGCAAACCATTTATAAGTGGATAGGCCATTGCATTTATTTCTGCTATAAGCATCATGAAAAATCTACCCCACGGGACAAGACCACATTCAACCAGGGCTGCATCTACCTCTACAACCTTTCTCAGAGGTGTCCCTACCAGGCACATCCTAGAAGCTGCTACCTTGAGTTCTGTACATACCTTCACCAAGCATTACCACTTGCCAATTTTTTTCTAAATCCAGAGCTGGTTTTGCCACTGCAGTCTTGCAGGGTGTTATAGCTGGTCCTAATGCCATCTAACTGCTTTGGGAATCTACCCAAATATAATGACTGCAACAGTGAAACATGAAGAACAAAGTACAGTTGTGTACACTTACCATAAATGTAGCTGTTCGAGTGTATTCACTGTTGCAGTCCTGGTTACCCTCCCTCCAGCCTGCTGACTTCTTTTGACTATACCTCTATTCTTGCTTGCTATGCTTAAAGCTTTCTGGTGTGTTTGCTTTTTGTTGGAGGTGTAACCTTGTATATAATTGCTTCCCATTATGGGGGCACCTGACATCTGGGGCAAGAAAAACTGATGTGATGGTATCGGCTGCATGCTTTATACCCCTGACTACCTGACGTCATGGAAGATGAGACAGTAACAGACGCAGGACCCAAGACTTTGGTAATCAGGCCGAGGGCTACCTGCAGGCAGATAACCCAAATGTAATGACTGCAACAGTGAATACACTTGAACATCTACATTTATGGTAAGTGTACACAACTGTACTTTCTGCACCAGGGAGCATCACTGCATGGCTTGGAAAGTGGATGCCCTATCCTTCCCCTGGGTCAATCTATCTGTCTGTCTTTCCTCTACTACCTCTCATTACCAAAATAAGGCAGGAAAAACCAAGGACAGTTCTTATTGCTCCAGACTGGCCTCGCCAGAACTGGTACCCACTGCTCCTCAGCCTGTCCCCACTGCCACCATGGCAGCTCACTCAGACCCCAACCCTCCTGACCCAGAGGGAAGGAAAATTCATGCATCCCCAATTGCAGACCATCAATTTGGCAGCTTGGCTTATTCCCTAACCACTGATCAATCTGCCAACCTCAGTAAACAGGTTCTGGACATTATACATGAGGCCAGATGCCCTAGCACTAGAAAGTCTTATGCTGACAAATGGAAAAGGTTCTGCACCTGGATTCAGGCTAAGGGAGCCGATACGGTACAGCCCTCCCTCCGTCTCTTCTTGGATTACCTAGCTGACCTGCTACACAGTGGTCTCTCCTTTTTCCTGTATCAAAATTCATGCCTCTGCTCATTTCCCCACTGAGCAGCCCCTTTTCTCACACCCTCTGATCAGACAATTCCTATGAGGGGCTAGCAACTTGAGGCCACCCAGAAGATCACCTACCCCAGCTTGGGGCCTTAACTTTGTGTTCACCCTGCCCCCCTTTGAACCAGCATCTTCAACAGAGTTAAAATTTCTCTCCTGGAAGACTGCTTTTCTTCTGTCCATTACTTCAGCCAGAAGGGTCTCTGAGCTACAAGCAATCATGGCTGTGGAGCCCTTCATTATCTTCCATACTGACAGTTTCCCTCAGGACTAACCCATCCTTCATGCCCAAAGTGGTGTCCGCTGTGGCTGTCAACCAATCCATTCATTTGCCCACCTTTTTCCCTAACCCACAGAACAAGGGGGAAAGGAATCTGCACTCTCTAGATGGGCAGAGGGCAAAGCCATCTCCAAACAAGCAACTTCTAAATAGCTAGCACACTGCATCCATTTCTTTTATAAGCAACGTGGAAAGCCTCCCCATAAGGGGGTCAGGACTCAGTCCTCTAGAGCAGCCTCCACCTCTGCAGCTTTCCTCAGAGGAGTCCTCACCAGGGACATCCTGGAGGCTGCCACCTGGACATCTGTTTGCACTTTCACCAAACAGTACCACCTGCCTATCTTCTCCAAATCCAGGGCAGGCTTTGCCACTGCAGTCTTGCAGGGCATCCTAGCCAGCCCATAGTCTCCTTGACTGCCTCCACCCTTTTCCTCAGCTTTGGGAAGCAACCCAAATGTGATGACTGCAGCAGTGAAACACGAAGAACATATTCCAGTTGTTTACACTTATAAATGTAGATGTTCGAGTGTATTCACTGTTGCAGTCCTGGTTTCCCTCCCTCCATCCCCCTCTTGTCTCTCTCTCTCTCTCTGTCTCTCCTTACAAGGGGCATTTTGGTATTTACTTTCTACTAGTGTGGTTCTTCCACCATAACCTGGCTCCCACTTGAGGGCTCCTGATAGGGCAAGAAAAACTGATGTAATGGTGTCAGCTGCCTTACTTTATACTACTGACGACCTGATGTAAGTTCTGAAGCGACAGCAACCGATGCAGAAATACTAAGCCTCTGGTATTCGGGCCGGTCAAGGGCTACCCTGGCAGGGATAACCCAAATGTGGTGACTGCAACAGTGAATACACTCGAACATCTACATTTATGATAAGTGTACACAACTGTACTTTTGTTTTCCTACTGCCTTAGTACACAGTATCATCTCTCTTGACCTCTTTGTAGACATACACATTTTCTTCACATAAAAAGCATTTTGAATTTTGTGCTTACCCACCTTTATTTCCTTCTTTAGCTGCCCTTTTTTTTATACTTTCCTTGCTCAACAATACTAGCTTTTGCTGCTGCTTAGTTTTTTTTTTCCTTCCAAATTTAAGGTTTAGGTGCAAGTGTACCAAAATTCAAAATAAACCTACTCTGTAACTTTAATAGTTGAAATATAAAACTCCCTCCCCTTGAAGATGATGGCGGTAGTACACTAAAAAACAGAGAGTCATCTAAGCCCCATGACTATTATGAAAATGTTCAGCAATAGGACTATCCAACCTAAAATTTCTAATGTCTGCCAAGTGTTCTAAAACGTGGGTTTTGGTCATTCTCTTAGTTTGGCCAGTATACCACTTGATGGGAGAACAGCCACAACCCAAAATGTAAACTACCCCACATGACTGACAATCAAATTTGTCTTTGGCTATATACCTCACATTGTTAATACTAGTACCAGAGAAAATAACTCTAGTACAAAACTTACATTTTCCACACTTGGACATACCAATTTCAGTTTTAAATACTTTTGAATTTTTAGTATTAAGTAATTCTTTTAAATTTAAATATCTCCAATAGGAAAAAGTAACTCTTTGTGGGAATAACTTGGCCAACTCTTCATTACCACAAACAATGGGTCATAAGCTATCTACCACGTCCTTCAAATGAGATGAAAAGTGAGAAAATTTTGTAACAAAAAACAACCTTTCATCATTTACTTTAACTTCTCTATGCCAAACCTTACTAATACTTTGACAGTATTTTTGGGAAACTTTACACCCGTTAACACCCTAGCTTTAGCCAATTCCAAGATGACTTCAGAATAACCACGATTGAACAATCTCTGTTTCACCAGAGAGAATTCTTGCTGAACTAAATGTTTTTCTGATATGTGCTCAAAAATACGCTTAAGTTCCTCAAATGGTAGAGCATCAATTAGATGTAAAGGATGAGCACTACTAGCATGTAAAAAATTATTGGTAGCTGTCTTCTTCTTAAATGGTTTAAATTTGATCTTTTTACCCATGTCAACATACAGTTCATTATCTAAAAACTGTATAAAACTGTATATTGCTCTTATTCCTGGTAAAAGTAAATTCCAAACCAATTTGGTTTTGATTTAATGTATCTACAAACATTCCAAAATGTCTAATGTCTCCCTTGCATATAAAAATCAAATCATCAATATAATGCTGGTACTTGACAACCGATTTAACAAATAATTCCAGGGGGTACATATATGTGTTCTCAAAATAAGACATGAAAATGATAGCATAAGTGGGGGCAAAATTAGCCCCCATTGCTGTGCCCTCTTTCTGCAGATAAACATTCTCCCCAAAAGTGAAGTAGTTGAGTTAGTGGAAATTCTAACAACTGCATTAAAAAATTGGTACATGGCCCCTCTCCCAGCAACAGCTCGTGTTTTTTTTTTTGTTTTATTTTTTTGTAGTTTCTTCTTTTTTGTGTGTTTTTGCTAGATATTCTGTAGAAATATAGTAAAGATATTAGATGCCACTTTAACAAAAATGGGAAGATTAACCATTGTAGATTTAAAATAGAAATAACAAGTATATACATTTATAACATTATATGCTTATACTAATTGTAAAGAAAGGGAAAGCTTATGTCATCAGATTTTTGAGTGTGTAATGTTAAATACGAATGTTATGACAACAGGAGACTTTAACTGTGATTTAAGAGGCAAGTGTAAAAAGAAAGGGAATGCTGTAAGAAAAATGTTAGAAATTATAAGATGTGGTAAGTTAAAATTTTGAGACAAAAATTCATGGACTTACAAAAGGGTAATGGATATGTACAGAATGAAGCAGATTATTTTATAATATCAGAAAGTTCAGTTAAAGGAGTTGAAACAGGATTTTCTGATCATTGTGCAATATGGCCATAGGTAAAGAAAACAAAGAATACATAAAAGTAGGCAAAGGAATGCAAAGGATAAACGGGAAAGCATGGAAAGAAGAAGAAAATAAATTAGTAATAGTTATGGAAAGATTATATTGCTGTGAGAACATGTTTTAACATTTGGTCTGAATGATGGATGATATTTAAGGAAAAATATAAAAAAGTTTTTTACAGTAGCAATATGATATGAGAAAAGTAGAGAGAAAAATAAAAAAGAATATATAAAGATTGCATTGGAAGATTTAGAGCATAATAGTAGAAAGTACTTTGACAAAGTAAAAGAATTATATGAAAGAAATTGAGAAAAAATGCAATAATTATTATAATAAGCAAATATATTTTCAGAAGGAAAAATAAGTATTAAGTTACTTAAGCAGATTAGTAAAAAATGGTAGTGTAATGAGAGAAATAAAAAAATGGGTACTTGCGTATTATCACAACCAGATTTGGAACGCCCTCATTGCTAAATTTAGAGGGAAACTACTTCATGTTACAGTGAAATGGGGTGTATAAACTCCAAATTACTTTTTATCGCACTGCTTGTGAAACAGAAAGGGAACAATGGAGAAAATACTCTTCATGGGTACCATCCTTTAGCACCGTGAAGGAATGGGAAGTTTTGTTAAGGCATACTGTAGCAGCTTGCCGGTAAGAGCAGGTATTCAGGGTTGTGATTAATGTGCGTCTTTACATGTACATTTCTAGACATTTTATTTTGGGCTGACGTCATGGAGGGCTGAAGTAAGGCGTGCAATCTGTTATTCTTTTTTTTTCCCTGCACTGATGTGTTGTTTATAATTTGAGTTTTGGAATTTATAGGGCTGCGAACGACTGTAACATACTTTGTTTCAAGACAGACTACAAAGCCCATGTTTACATGCCATTCACTGATTTCTATTTTGCTGGGAATCTGAAATTACTCTTCAGTAAGAGTAAATAGTATGATAATTACATTTCACCGGGGAAGAATCTGGGCTTGTTTATGTGAAAAGTGCTGCATTATTTCTCTTCCCTGCTGTTTTTCTTTTGCATTACATTACGGTGCTAAAGCGCTACCCAGGAAGAGGAATTTGGCCGTTATTCCTGTTCCTTGTTTGGAACCCACATGAGACAGTAGTGATTTTCAATGCACAGACCCCTTTTCAGTTTATTATAAAGTCATTTGCAATAATATCAGCAATTCCACCAGGTTCAAAATCTGGTTGCGATAATACGTATACCAAAAAATGTAAAATGAGAAATAGAAATAACTCCGGATACGATTATGAATAGTGTAGTATGGTATGTACAAGAAATGTTTAAAGAAAAAAAAAGAATGTGAATGGAAAGTAAAAAAATAGTTAACAGAAAAAAAGAATAAGGAGTTGGAAAAGGAGATTTATTTAAATGAGCTAGATAAAGTATTAGGATAAGTAAGGCTGCAGGACCAGATGGAATAGGGTATGAAATGGATAAAACTTAAAGGGATTGGCAAAAATATATATTTTTAAAGATTTTGAATGAATGATTAAATGAAGGTTTTATATATAAAGAATTATGTAGTGGAATACTTAAATTCATATGGAAGAAGGAAGAGAATTGAAGAGTGAAGTGTTGGTGTCTGTACATTTATCATGTCCCCAAAGATGTGGTCCTGGAATGGTTGATTATTTTCACTAGTCCTAGTATGTGTGGCATTTCCATTCCTGACACTAAACATATTGCAGATCCTGTTGACAAATACTTCATTGATAAGCCGATGTCCTCACACCATGTCATTCAATCAGAAGCCCATCAAATGGAGAGCAAAAATTCTCAAGGACTGCTTTAATCAGAAAAGGCTGTGCATTGTGTCTACACCACATGGCATCAGCTAGATAACCCATGGATGTTGCACCTAAAAAGAAAATAGAGATATGTGTATGAAAAAGGTGACACAAAGGGAACATTGACATGCTGATTGAGTACTAAAGCCCTACTAGGCTTGAGAATGTCTGGTTTCATGAGGAACTTTTACAGTCTCAATCCTGGATGCCTGATTGGACCAAAGTCTCTGTGGTGCACCTCAGGAGGTTATCATGCTATTGGAAGAAAGCATGTTTTTATTACCAACCCCCTTCATCCAGTGATTGGTGTGGACACATCTCCATGGGGCATTTAGTTCTGATGCCAATTTTCTGATAATTGAGAGTATACCAGCACTGTGGTGTAGAGGGATAAAGCTCTGACTTTGAACCAGAAGTCCCAGGTTCAGTTAGTGGCACAGACATCTAACATGCTGACATGGGAGGATGGGTGCACCCTTCCTGAGAGGGACAGTGTTCACTCAAGCGCATCTTGCAGTAGAGGCTGGGAACATTTTTGGGGGACATGGTCCACAGAGCTGGGTAATATACCAGCATGACCTATGATATCTCTGGTAAATGTGTGTGGTGGGGAAAGTTAGGGCATAAAATAAAAATACCCTGGGTGCAGTATGATGCTATACCAGCATCCTCTATCTTCTCCCTAGCCATGGACATGAGTCAAAATTAGCCTAAGAGAGGCTAAGGTAGGTCTGTTGCACCTGGTGAGAGAGTACAGAGCCTGGAGGCAAGCATATACAGCTATGGCAGCAAAAAATGAGGGAAAGGCAGTATTCCCTCAGTTCTTGTACATGAGGATTTCAATTCCTCACATTTTGAAATTGTGTTGTCCTTTTACCTGAGCTTTTGAAGGCTGCCACTACATCTAAGATTAAGCTCAAGATAGCCAAACCTGAGATGTGTGCTATCTTGCCGAAGCCTGAGCTGGGCAGGCCTTGCCCTACCGAGGCTCCCATGCCAGGCTTGATGTGATTGTTGCAAGATTTTGTGTTGTTCCTTAAGAACCTGCTGCTGCCTTTAGCAGATCATTCAGCAGTGTCAGGGGCCCACAGTCAAAAAAAAAGAAGAGGATAGGAAAGCTCCCTTTGAGGAATCCGAGTCTTCAGACTTGGAGTAGTACTAACTGGTTTATGTAAACCAGCTGGCCCATCCCCCTTTTTCCTGTATGCTAACACTGACACCTTATCTGCTGCATTCCTGCCAGAGGATTTCTCATTTGGAGACAGCTTGAGTAGAATGAATGAATTCTTCAGTTGAGAAGTTACGGCTTTCTCAGACACTCAGAAAAGATGCAGAGAATTACTGTGATTACTGCAGCCTAAACATTTAGCTGTTCCTCTAGTTAGCAAATTCTTCGGATTTATTCTCCAGTGCATTTTTGGAACAAGTTTCCAAGTCATTGCTCTTAGGAAGACTGACTATTTCTGTAGGGTCACCAACTGTTGTATCTTCAAGAACCCATCTGCTGATCCACTTGCAATGTCCATTGACAACAAGGGATCCATTTTGGGCACCAGCCATGAATCCCATCCCTAATGACAGCAGAAGGAGAGAATTTGACTGCTTGGGATGAAGGTTTACATTGCTCTAGCCTGTGCCTTTAGGGCTCTGAATTACTATACAGGCATGATCAAATTACAGAGCACGGTTCTGTCCCAACTTAAGGACAAGGCTGCGGAAATGGAGAACAAAAGAATGAGAGAGAAATTGCTGGATATTTGCATCCTGTCTTCCCAGGTTGGCAAGCATTGTATAAAATGTAACTGTGGTACAGTGGATGCATCATGCAGGGTGGCAGCTCTGGGGTCTGTTGTGCAGATGTGTACTTGGCTGGGGACATATCGTCTGCCATACCATGTGAACACTTGCCTTCTTAATGCCCCGTTATTCAATGAGTTACTGTTTGGGCCCCTGTCTGAGCAGGTGTTTAAAAAGTAGGAAAGGGGGAACTGCAGTTGGTGAAATATTTTTCATTTCACTGCATTCTACAGTAGAGATTACCCCACTAAAAGTTATCCCTTTCACCAGAGGCAACATAAAGGGAAGTGGCCTAAGAAAAAGAGAGGCCAGTTTAAAATGTCAAGCTGTCCACTAGTGAGAAGCTATGTCTTGTCAGAGCCTCTTCCTTCCCTTGCCCGTCAAATCCCATCCCAACCCACTCCATCACTATCCACTCTTCTCCTTTCCTCCCCTCCTAAAAAAGAGAGTTACTAAGGATTGTTTGCAAAGAATGGGAAAAAGTCGCCCAAGTTTCTTGGCTCTTAAAAATCGTGAGTCAGGATACAGATTTCATTTCATTAAACAACCAAGGAATTCGCTTAGTACCCAGAGAGTAAAAGCGCCTTGACAATCTAGAAATTCTGTAATTTTGTGTGTGTGTGTGTATAGATAGATATCTGTTATATATTGAAATTTCTGTAAATCTGAGAGTGAACCACACTAGGAAGAAGTCATGGGATTTTACTTAAGATTATTTCTAGTCTCTGGAAAAGATGGGCCATGGAGGCCAACAGTAGGCCTGTCAAGGCTAAACAAATCTGAGTGCCAACATTCAAAATGCTAAACTTTCAGGTCCTACTACCTGTTATCTTCCCTCAGCTGTTGTTTACCTTGATCTTACAGATGCTTACGCTGAATTTTAAACATGATTATCCCACATACCCATAGGTCAGTATTGTGTGATTTAAAGTAGAGGAATGCCCATTACCAGTTTACTTCCTTGCCTTTTGGCTGCATCCAGGGTGTTGGACACCCACCCAGGAGAAGATAGTCTACACTGACTTGCTTTCACAATCTCTCTGAGTATGCCCAATTCATAGTTAGTGTCCATCCTGAAGGTCCAGTTCCTGAGAGCCCTTTTGTGCACCACCAGTCAAAGGGTTTTCCTTCCCTCAGAGAAGGTGCTCACCACTGTTTTCATTTCCTTACAACATCAAAATCACTCAGGACCCCAGTATACAGGCCCGCTTGGCAAAACTTTAAATGAGAAGACTGTAGTAGTGCAAAAAGAAAAGCGGGTTTCAGCACGCCCACTCCCTGTAGTGTACCATCCTTCTACTGCCTTCTATCAAGAAGGAGCTGTCATAGTTAATTTCAACAGGTTAATCCATCATTAAGTCCCTTGTAAGCCAGCCCTTTATACCCAGACACTTGCTTCAGATTCTTTGAGCATATCTTGGGGGATCCATCTTGGGGAAATTAAGAATTCAAGAGACCTAAAACAAGACTTAGAAGAAAATGCACATCAGTGTCAGAGATGAGAGCTGTATGCATTAAAACACATGACAGTCTGGGATCCTGTGTATCCTACAGATAACACATAGTCCTCTGGTACATCAGCAGAAAAGAGAACTCGCTCTTAGCTTTTTGTGTAGGTTGGCATCTTATCTTCATCCCAGGAGATTGTTCTGACAGACCAGTGGAGCAGAAAGAAAGCAAATCCTGACAAGTCGGTGCTAAACAAGGGCATAATTCTGGATTTGATCCACAGATGAGGTAAGGTGCGTCATATAGAGACCATTGTGCTTTTCCAGAAAACAATCAGCTGGGAAAATTTTGCAACAGTTCCTACATCTGTCCAACAGATGCCTTCTTCTGAAGTTGGGCTGGTCCTTTTCTTTATACCCACCTCCCCTTGTTTTTCTCCTAAGGGTAATAGAAGGTACAGGAGAGCAGGCCAAAGAAGCTACTCGGAGTACCGGTTTGGTCGAGATAGCATTGGTTTTCTCTCCTGAGTATGAGAAGGAAGGACTCATTACCACTGCCTCAGCATGTGGATCACTTACAGAAAAAGTAAGGGTTCTTTCATGCACCCCAATCTAAAGACCTTAATGCTTGTTACTCTTAGCTGATGACATTTGGTCTTGAGTGCCTTGTGACCAAAAGTCAGCAGTTATGAAAACATTGCATCATGAGTCACAAACTAACCATGTATTAATGCTATTATACCGTGGCTAAGTTACTGTTTTTTGTTGTTAATTAGCTTACCTGTTAGCAGTTGTTTTAAAAAAAATTTTCTTCAGTTTGCTCTAAAAAGACAACTTCACATCATTTTTCTGCTTTCTAGAAGTGAAATTGTTAACAAAATTGAATGGGTTCCTGACATTAAAGTGAATACTAAAAATTTGAGTCATATTTGGCTGAAACTGAATAAATGAGTGAAAATAATTTGAAAATTTTCCATAATATAAATGTTATAACATCCTCACATTTACAATGTAGTGTTATAGCAGGGCAAGCCCTACCCACACACCCCCATATAGAAGGCACACCGCCTTATACCACAAAGTCTTTGCTACAGTCATCTCACTTTAAGGTTATGCAGCCTGCTAGGGCTCCCTTGAAGTATGCAAGGCTTTTAAGAGGGTGTCACTTGTGAGGCATCCAGTCAGAGAACAAGTGCCTCCACGGGATAGTTATTTTAAATTAAAGAGATTCATGGATGTTCCTTGTGTTTCAGTGTTGCAGTCATCACCTGTGGGTTATCCCTGCTGTAGTAGCCCTCTGCCGGCCCGAATACCAGAGTCAAATGTTTTTCTGCTTTGGCTGCTGACGCCTGTAGTCTGATGTCAGGTCGTCAGTGCTGTAAAGCAAGGCAGCTGACACCATTACATTAGTCTTTCTTGCCGTGGAGCACTTAGCAGAAGCAGTTCACAAGTGTGCTGGTCGGTCGCTACCAGAGTTTGAATTTCAGCTGAAAACATCTAAAGCTAAGTACCCCATTGGGGATCCTTTTTTCTTGCACTAACCGATGTCCGAAAAACTTAACAATTGTCTTGCCTGTGGAAAGCAGATTCCATGCCAAGACTTCCATTCATATTGCATCACTTGATTAGGCCCAGACCACGACGTCCCCCGTTGCCAGTTCTGTGCCCTCTTTAATGCGTGAACCATTCGCCGTAGAGCTCTTATCATAGACAGGTATTTTCATCTTTCGTCTTTGCATTCTGAAATACTGTCAGTTAGCCAACAAGCCGTGAACATTCTGAAAAAACACAGAGATAAAGATAGCGACAGGCCACACAAGGCTACGCCTTCCGACGACTCTACCACTAAGCAGGCCATCAGTTCTCTGGAATTCAATGAGGCACTTTCGCAGCCCCTGATGTCCGATTCAATATCTATGCAGACTTCTACTGAGACCCTTTCGGAGTCCGGTATGCCACAGAAATCTTCTTCATCTTCCGAGCCTTTGGCCGTCTCTGCCTCAGTTGAGTCTGGAGCTACGATGCAGGCATTGGCTTCCGAGGAGGCCTCTTGCTCTACCGAATCTAGACAAAAAATGACGTTTTCTCATCCTACTACCGTTTCTTTCAGACTGACGGATACTCTTAGGCCTAGAAGCCAGGCCGCTCCTAGAAAATCTGCCTCTAGCCACCATCTTGCTCCTGCTCCACTACTCCAAGCCCAAATGCTTAAAATGGCAGAGGATCTCATTTTCCTTATCAGGGGTACTCAGGCCACAACTTCTAAAAGGAAAAGACACCCTTCCCCAGAAATTGACAGAACAGGATTCTGAGGAATCTGACTATTCAGATATTGAAGAGGAACAAGCTCTGATTGCTTATGAGGATTCAGATGCAGAGGAATCCATTCTTTCTGCCTCCCCACCAGAAGACCTTCCTTTGGGGAAACCTTTCACACCCTCGGGGAACACTTCCAATAGGAATCTCAGGATTTCCCTTAGTCTAAGAAAAGACTTGGAGAGTTTCTGGACCTACCCCAGCACAGACCCCTGGCCATCCCTCCTATTTTAGAAGTAGTGGATGATGTTTTCCATGAATCTAGCTTAGCCCCTGATGCCCTCCCACTTGGTCCCAGTAAACCTGACAGGTGTTACAGAATACTGGATTCTCACAAATACCTGTACAGAAGTCTGCTACAGACCCAGAGGTCATTACACATGGACCAAAAGGAGCTAAGACTAGTTCTGCCAAGAATCCTGTTCCTTCTGACAAGGATTCCAGAGCTCTGGACAGATGGGGTAAAAAAAATATACGGCACTGCAACCTTAGCTGTCAGAGCTCTCAACTGTCAGGTCCATATGTTAAAATATCAACAACACACTTTAGAACCATTAAAGCAAAATATTTTAACTTTTCCTGACTGTGCCAATTCAAAAGAGTTGAAGATTTACTTCACTCTACTTGTCAAGTGGCCACTCATTACACTGTGGATATGATGCCCTAGAAGCCTCAAGTAGGGCAGCAGTATCAGGATCTGTCATTAGGAGGAATGCATGGTTGAAGGAGCAACCTCTCCCTGATCATGTCAAGTCTAAACTAATTGATGCACCCCTGGATAAGGACCACTTGTTTGGAGTAAAAGCAGAAGAGGTGCTTAGAAATATGGAAGACAAAGCAAAATCTATGCAAACAGTAAAAGATTCCTTTTAGGTTCAACCTCCCAGATTCAGCAAGAACTTTCCCTGTAAGCACTGGTCCTTCCCTGCATCTAGCAGACAGGGCCAAGGTAAGCCCTGCAGGGACAGACCACCCAGGCCCCTATCCCAGGGGCAGCAGAGAACCAAACACTGGACCACTTCCGCCCCAAAGGCAGGGAGTTCTAAGACACTCTTCTATGGCAAAAACTCTCAATGATTCCCTCTCCCCTCTCTGCCCACATTTCACTCACCAAAGGCTAGGAGGAAGGCTCTCCTTCTGCAAAGAAAATTGGCTTTCTGTAACAAAGGACCAGTGGGTCTTAAAAGACCATTTTCAGGGATACAAATTCTCTTTCAATGAACTCCCAATTTCAAGAGGGTACCCAGACTTGCCTTCAAATCACTGGGCAGAGGCATTGAAACAGGTACAAACTCTCATATCTCAGGGGGCAGTAGAACCTGTCCCCTCGGATCAAACAGGCAAAGGCTTTTATTCCAGACTATTCCTTGCTCCCAGAAAAGAGGGCACTTGACACCCCATCTTGGATCTATCCATTCTGAGCACCTCCCTGGTGGTGCCTAAGTTCAAAATGCTAACTTTGCAGCAGCTGCTACCTATGCTGACACAAAATGCCTAGCTAGTGACCCTAGACCTAAAAGATTCCTACCTCCACATCCCCATAAGGGAATCCTGCAGGAAATTCCTGCACTTCAGAGCAGGCTCACAACACTTTCAGTTCTCTGCGCTACCCTTTGGGTTATCTACTGCACCCAGATTATTCACCAAATGCTTAGCCCCTGCCATAGCATTTTGCAGACAGAGAAATATACAGATTTTCCCTTATTTGGATGACTGCCTCATTCAGGCAGAGTGCAAAGAAAAGCTGCTCCAGGACATTCTGTTTGTCAAAACCCTCCTAACTTCCCTAGGGTTCTCCATCAAAGAGAAGAAATCAAAGCAAACACCCTACAGGAAGATCATTTTCTTGGGAGCAGTGCTGGACACAGCATCCCAAACGGCCTTCCTATCCCCAGAAAAACAGAGCTTCCTGCCTCTCTACTTTACCCAGCTGGCTTCCAGAAGTCACCTCACTGCGAGGAAGTTCCTGCAAGCCTTGGGGTACATGGCATCCTGCATCCTTCTAATTCCTCTGGCCAGGCTTCACATGAGGAAACTTCAGTGGTATCTAAAGAACCTTTGATGTCAGCACTCTCTGCCTCTAGAGACCTCTCTCCTGCTGATCCCCCATATAACGGCTGAGTTTCTCTGGTGGGCAGGGGCCTGTGCCAAGAACAAGGGTCTTCCCTTCATCATCCGCCTTTCTGGCCAGACCATCACCACCGATACCTCTGACATTGCTTTGGGTGCTCACCTAGAAGGCAGGTGCACCCTAGGTCTTTGGGATGCCCAGCACCTTCCCTTACACATCAATCAGAAGGAAATGATGGCAGTACAAAAGACTCTGACATTCTTCAGACCCCATCTCAGGCCAGGGGTTCTCCTTATCAAAACAGACAACTTTACAGTAATGTGGTATATCAACAAACTGGGAGGGACCCAGTCTTACCGTCTGTGCAGGCTAGCCATGAACTTCTGGCTGACAGCGGCCTCCATGGGTCTGCACCTAATTGCCCAATAGTTACCAGGTGTCAACAACACCCTGGCAGACCACCTAAGCAGAAACTTACTGGACCCCCACAAATGGTAGCTCCACAGAAAAATTTTTCTGCAAGTCACTCAGGAGTGGAGAACTCCGGAGGTGGATCTCTTTGCCTCTCACCTCAACCACCAGCTGGAAAAATTCTGTACCAGGGAGTATCACCACCTAGTGTGGAAGGTAGATGCCTTGACCTTCCCCTGGAATTACCTCTTTGTGTATGCTTTCCCTCTGCCTCTTATTCACAAGGTACTGATTAAAATTAGGGAGGAGAGACCAAAGGCCATCGTCATTGCTTCAGATTAGCCCAAGTCAGCATTGGTACCCCTTACTGCGCAGCCTGACATTACAGCCCCCCAGGCAGCATCCCCTGATCTCAGACTTCTTGACCCAGGTGGGGGTGGGGGGAATGCTGCACCCAGACTTGCAGACTCTCAATCTATCAGCATAGCTATTACTGTAAAAGCAAACTGGTCCTAGACATTATCACAGGGACCAGAAGGCCCAGCACCAGAAAATCTTACGCAGGGAAATGGAAAAGATTCCGCTCCTGGAGCCAGTCCAGAGGGGCCAATACCTCACCACCTTCCATCCCTCTTATCTTGGACTACCTAGCCGAGTTACTCAATAGTGGCCTCGCCTTCTCTTATATTAAAATCCATGCCTCAGCCATTTCAGGTAATTTCGATTCAGACCAGCCCCTCTTCTCACATCCTTTAATTAAACAATTCCTGAGAGGGGCTTCTAATATCAGACCTCCCAGAAGGCCACCCACGCCAGCCTGGGACCTGAATTATGTTTTAGAAAAACTAACCTTACCTCCAATTGAACCTGCTGCTTCAGCAGAATTGAAATACCTCTCCTGGAAGACTGCTTTCCTACTAGCTATCACCTCATCCAGAAGGGTTTCAGAACTTCAGGCACTCATGGTCGTTGAGCCCTTCATCATTTAGTCTCCCTGAGGACTAACCCCTCATTTATGCCCAAGGTGGTATCTGATGTGACCCTCAAGCAGGCCGTACATCTACCCACCTTCTTTCCCAACCCTCAAAACAAGGAGGAAAGAATTCTGCACTCACTAGACGTGCACAGACAACTCAGATACTTCCTGGACCTTACTAAACCCTTCAGAAAAACAGACCAGCTTCTTGTCAGTTTTTCCCCAGGGGCAGAGGGGGGAAGCCCATTTCCAAGCAAACCATTTCCAAATGGATATCGCACTGTATCCATTTCTGCTACAGACTACATGGGAAATCACCCCCTAAGTCTATTCGTACCCATTCCACTAGGGCAGCCTTCACTTCCACAGCATTCCTCAGAGGAGTGCCCACCAGGGACATCTTGGAAGCTGCCACCTGGACCTCTGTTCATACCTTTACAAAGCATTACCACCTACCTCTTTTCTCTACGTCTAGGGCAGGGTTCGCCTCTGCAGTTCTGCAGGGGCTTGCTGACCCATGCCTAGGGCTCTAACCTATCCTTCCACCCCTCTCCTCAGCTTTGGGAATCCTCCCAGAGGTGATGACTGCAACAGTGAAACACGAAGAACATAGAACAGTTGTGTACACTTACCGAAAATATAGATGTTCGAGTTTATTCACTGTTGCAGTCCTGGTTTCCCTCCCTCCTTCCCCCTTATATCCTCTTTCCCTAGCGGAACATAAGCTTGGTGGCTTTTAGCCACCAGGACCACTTTACCATATTTCCTTGTGCTGACTGACCCCTTAAAATAAGGTATGAAAAACCTTTCGACCCTCACCCTTTAACTTAATTTATTTAGAAACCATTCTCATGGTCTAGAATTGGAGAATGTCAGGTGCCAGCACAGTATTTTAGGATGAAGGTGGCATTGGTAGTTTGAAAAAGTTTCATAGTCTAAACAGTCCTGATGTTGTAGTTGAGTAATAGCAGACCCTACAGATTAACTTCTTTTCACAGGTCCAGTATTATGGCACGTACCCACCAGCTTTAGCATTGTTAGCAATACCTGTAAGTTTCATTTCATCATGATCTGGAGATCTAAATTAGATCCTTTCATAGATTCATAGACTGTTACTAGGCTAACAATCTGGGGGGGCTTTCTAAGCCTAGTCAGGATGTCCCTACAGAATGATGTCCTGTATCCCAGTAGGACAGTGAGGGACAGGCATTTATAGTCTCTCTCTGTCCATAAGGGACATGGGTGTCAGGCCTGTTGTAAATTTTCTCTTCTCTATCCACTAGTCTAGGTTGTGCTTAAACTTGGTAATAGACAAACTCAGCTTCACATGGATAGGAAGCCTGTTCCATAGGAGGGGCAGTTTCTGGGACACATGTCTGTCTCTCCAGCATGTTCTCTTTAAGTCACAGACAAAATTCAGGTCCCTAGACCTTGTATTTCTGGTATTCTCTTGATTTATGAACATGTAGGAGATTCAAAAGTATATGGCTTGCGGATACCTTGTAAGCCAGGCATAGATCACCTCTCAGCAATCTGCAGGAGACTGAGTAGAGGGAAAAGGCTTTAAGGCCCTTTGCATAAGGCAGGTTTGTTATGCCTTGCATTTTTTTTTTTGTAAGGAACCTCTGAGGTCCCTCTAGTTGCTACTTATGCCTGGTCAGGTACATACCAAAGGGAGCATTGTACTCTATAATTGGTCTGATAAGGGCGAGTACAGTAGGATAATGACCTCTTTGGACCTAGATGCCATACCTTACTTATAAGTTGTGCACCATAAAAAGATATCCCCACCACTGTGGCCACATGGTAGTCGAAGTTAAGGTTACTGTCTACTTGCGTACCCAGATCACTGACCACTGGGTCAGCTCTTAGGGGTGCATTATCAACATGGTAATTAGTTGGGATGGTTGACCTCCCAAAGGGTACAATTATGCATTTCTTACCATTGAGTTTAAGACCATGGCTTTGGCACCATTTGTTAATCAGAGATAGTCCTTCTTGAAGAATGCTAGTGTCTGCAGGGGAGTGCCCTCAGCTTGCAATCATCTGCAAACTTAGTCAGCCATAAACCTTCAGCATGTTCTTCCATTTCAGATAAATGAGTGCCAAAAAGGAGCAGTCCCAGTACCTAGCCCTGGGGGACTCCACTACTGACTGGCCTCTTGGTGGAGGTGACCTCACCTATTTTGACCTCCTGGGTCCTATCAGTGAAACAATTGGCTATCCAGTGCTTGATACAAGGGTTTATACCTAAATCAGTGACCTTGTCTATAATGCCTGGGTGGGGTATTGTATCAAAAGCCTTGGCTAGGTCAAGATAAGTTGTATATGCAGTTTTGCCTTCATCCAGTGCTTTGGTGACCCTCTCAAAAACGTCCACCAGATCTAATAGGACATGACCTTCCTTTAACAGAGCCAAACTGTGATGGATCCAGCATTTGCAGGTTACCTACGTCATAAATCATCTCCATGATGATTGTTTCCATGGCCTTGCATATGAGGCTGGTAAGACTTATGGGCCTGTAGTTACCAGGATTAGTGGTTGGACCTTCTTTGTGCAGGGGAATGACTGTAGCCATCTTCCATTTCTTGGGCACAAAACCTGACTTGAACGCTCCAGTTAGCATGATTTATGTGGACCAGAGAGGTCGTGTTTCATGCTATTTATTAAACATCCCAGGATGTTATTAGGGCCCATTGATGCAATGTTTTTGGGCCTTGGAAAGTGCATTGATGACCTGTTACCTAGTAGTGGTTGGGGGGGAGGGGTTGTGTTGTGTGTTTTTTCCTTTGGATTATCGGAGGAGGGGAGTGGGGGTGAATATTTGAGCTGAACCTGTCAGCCAAAATGTTGGCAATGGCCTCCAGTTCATTGTGAGTGATGCCATTTACAATAAGTTCTGCACATTATTATGTATTTCCTCTGAGGTTACGAATATAGCTGTCAAAAGCTTTGTGGTTTTCATTTGCCTAAAAAGATATTTTTTTCTTCATGTAGCCTTCGAAGTGTTAATTAAGGCTCTTAGCTCCCTGTTTAGATTGGTCGGGGGCTTTTAGTATGTATGACTTTGTTCCTCCTATGCTTGGCCAAGATTTTTTTCTTTTGTTGTTTAACCGACTGATGTTCTTCGTGTTTCACTGTTGCAGTCATTACATTTGGGTAATCTGCTGGCAGGTTGCCCTCAGTCGGCCTGAATAACAAAGTCTTGGGTCCTGCTTCGGTTGCTGTCTCCTCTTCCATGACGTCCGGTCATCAGGGGTATAAAACATGCAGCCGACGCCATTTTAATCAGTTTTTCTTGTCCCAGATGTCAGGTGCCTCCCAAATGGGGAGCAAAATTATATATATATATATATATATATATATATATATATATATATATATATATATACAGCAATATATGTAAATGCACTTTTAGCAACATAAACTTTACCTTCATCTAAAAGCAAATACACCACAAAGGCTTTAGAATATAGTGAAGGAAAGAGAAGTTATAGAAAAGGGGGATGGCGGGTGGGTAACCCTGACTGCAACAGTGAATACACTCGAACATCTACATTTAAGCTAAGTGTACACAACTGTACTATGTTCTTCGTGTTTCACTGTTGCAGTCATTACATTTGGATAGAATCCCAAAGCTATGGATGGGAGGATGGAACTAAATAGCATTAGGGGCTTCTATAAGGTCCTGCAGAACTGCAATGGCAAAGCATGCCTTGGATTTAGAGGAGAGGGGCAAATGATAATGCTTTGTGAAGGTATGAACAGAGCTCCAAGTAGCAGCTTCTAGAATGTCTTTCCTTGGAACTCCTCTGAGAAAGGCTGCAACAGTGAATACACTCGAACATCTACATTTATGGTAAGTGTACACAACTGTACTATATTGTGATTCCACCAGGATAACTTGTCTTTTAATATGAATGGGCATGGCTCTCTCTACAGCGATTGGTATGGCTGTACAGATTTGCCAATAGCTCAGTGTATGTTATGATGTTTACTGGGTTTGGGGGTGCTTGGAATTTAGACAAGGTGTTGCTTGGTAGAGAGAGGTAAGCCTTGGAATATTTCCTAAATGTTTTTGGTTTTGCTAGATCCATGGTTTTAAATTGTATGTCAAGCAATACTGCCTTATGGTCAGATCTGACAAGCGAAGATATTACATTGGGTAAAGAACATCTATTTCCCATATTCATGAGTACAAGGTCAAGGATGTTTGTACCCCCGGTAGGAGAATGGACCCAACTGTTCCAGGATGTTGGTATTTACAACGTTTAGGAATCACTAGGCTTGTGCATTAGAAGTGGTGTAGGATTCCTAATCTGTAGAGGGGTAGTTGAGATCTCCCATGAATATCATATTTGGTTGAGTGGTGAGGGACTCCCTAGTACATTGAGATAGGTAGTATGGGTTTCCTGGGACATGAAGAGGTCCTATAGGTTGCAAGGATATGGTACAACACAGTGTTTATGGTGGGTTGCACATGTATGAATTCCAGTGGGTCATACACTTTAACTAGTCTGGATGTGAGGCTGGCTTTAATGTACATTGAGACTTTAAGTCAGTGTAAAGTGTGTGTGCTATGTCCTTAAGAAGCATGCACGGCTGCGTGTGCATGTATAAATTCCAGACACATGCAGTCCCTAGTGCCATTTTGTAGAAGCAGCCAGAGAGTGAGCATGTATGATCGCAGTAGTTTGCATATAACTTAAGTCATAGTCAATAAGCCTGTGTAGTGATGTGTTTGTATAGAATACAGCTGCTTAAACAGAACCCATGAAGACTCATTTATTTGTGTACCAACATGAAAGCGACAGAGACTCCTCCACCTTTAGTTCCTTCCTGTGCAGTAGCTGGTCTAAAGGTGTGAAAGGAATTATAACCTTGCACTACTGGGTTACTTTCAGCAACTATAAGCCATGTCTCCTGCACTCTCCAGGGAGAAGGAAGGCTTGCAGGGAGTGGAGTTTCTTGTTAAGATTTCTAGCACTAAGCAGTACCACCTTCAGATATTCCTTCATAGTTTCATTTTTAAGTCGGTAGGTTTATCAGTTTGGCATTGTCTAAAAAAGGCACTATGGGGTGGAAAAGGTCTGTACCAATATCCAAAAGCCCAGAGGGAATGAGTGCAGACCATCCCTGGCAAAGCAGCATGGTCCGTCAACCATGTCCTCCCAGGCCGTCAAATGTTGTACCACCCTGGATTGACACCAAAAACTAAGCCAGTTGTTAAAATCAATAATTTTCTATTGGTAATATGGGGTCATCCTTGGAGAAGGTAGTATGCTGCTCAGTACTAGGCTTATACCTGCCTGAGACACATAATTAGTGAACTCGATCATGTCTTGCTTCATATAGTCGAGGGAGGTACTTCTCAGGTCATTGACACCCACATGGACAATGACAGAGTCATACTAGTACCTGGGATTCAATGACCTGAGTGCCTGTGTGACTTTACGGATCCTGGCCCCGGAAAGGAAGCTAACTGCGACTCTCCTTACTCAGTCTGGTGAGGGGGACATCAGTGTGCCTCACTATAGAATCACCAATGACCAGAAAATTTGTCTGAGTGCTGGTTTGCCTTAAGGGCTTAGCAGTGGAGACTTTGGATACAATGTTACTGTGTGTAGTTGCGGGTGGTGTATTAACAGATTGTTTACATGATGGCTGAGGACCCGTTTTTTTATTGTACTGTGCAGGAGGTCTTAGTGTTTTAGAAAGGTTACCTCTAAGTACCTCGGCATAGGTAGTTTTATGTGTAGGGTCTTTACCCTGTGCAGTAGCGATGGTGCAGGTGTCACTGACAACCTCTATAGGATTAGTTTTAGTTGTATGAGAGAGTTTTTGCCTCCAGCATTAGTGTATTTACACTTTTTGCATGCTGTATCTGTTTTATTAAGAATAAGTGGGTTGTCAGTGTTCATGAGGCAATTGTTACAGTGCCTCAGAATACCCACCTCAGACTGGTCGCAGAGAGAGTCAGGAAGTGCATATCCTTGGGTACTGATCTACTAGGGAGCAGTGAGGAAAACTTAAATATTTAAAAAGTCAATAAGACAAGGAACTTAATGAGCAGTACTCTGCTATGAGCAAACTAGATACTCTAGTAGTTTAAAAAAAAGTCTGTCTAGGCAGTAATGCCACAAGAGTGTAGACCACAAACCTTGCTAATCTAAAATAGCTGGTTTAGAGCCCAAGTGCTTAAACCAGAACAAAGACACTTAGAATAACAGGCACAGTAAGCTTTCACCAGCAATTCCCAGCTCAGAAGGGTGGAGGCAACCCTCTACTCCTGCAAGAGTGGCTTTAAGCCCAAGTGCTTGAACCAGAACTAAGACACTTTTCTTTAGAATAAACAGACACAATAAGCCTTCAACCAGCAATACACAACTCAGAAGGGCAGAGGCTGTCCTCTCCTGCCACAAGAGCTTAGTCCACAAATCTTCCTAATGTAAAATAACTGGTTTGGAGGCCAAGTGCTTAAATCAGAGCAAAGACAAGCAGATGTTCTTCATGTTTCACTGTTGCGGTCATCACACTTGGGTTATCTGCCTGCAGGTAGCCCTCAGTCTGCCCAAATACCAGAGACCAAGTATTTCTGCTTCGGATGCTGTCACTCCAGAACTGACGTCAGGTCGTCAGGGGTATAAAAACAGGCAGCCAATGCAATTACGTCAGTCTTTCTTGCCAAGGAGCCCGAAGCAGAAGCAGTTTGCAAGTGCCGGTCGGCCGCTACCTGAATTTTCATTTACGAATTGAATAATCCTGAAGTCTTCTAAAGCTAAGTACCCCGTTGGGGATCCTTTTTTCTTGCACTAACCGATGTCAGAAAAAGTTAACAATTGTCTTACCTGTGGAAAGCAAATACCTAAAAAAGAAAACAGCTTCACAGCACCAAGTTGTAAAGTTTAATAACAAACATATACCAAGACAAAGGTTTCGGACAATGTCCTTCATCAGTGTTAAAAAAATTACTTTCACATATATACAATTTATATCATCCAAAAGATATCACATGACACAACCTAACCTATCAAAGCATGATTAATCATCATTAAATCATATTATAAAATTTTAAAAACACATACATATATATTCATTTTCCTAAAAAATATATACATAAAATCTATATAAAACATGTATATTTATCATAATTTTATATATTGCTGTCTATGTTTTAAAATTAGTTTGCGAAATTTGTTAATTCCTGGTGGAGAATCTGCATGAAGACGAATAATCCAGTCATATTCCTTAGTTTCAAGCCTAGTATTAATATCACCCCTTCTCAAACTGGGTTCAATAACCTCTATAGCCCTAAATAGAAAGCTATGGTGCAGATCCATTATCATTAATATGCTTAGCCAATGCATTTGTCAGTACACCTCTCCTGATGTCTGATTTATGCTCAGTAGTTCTATTTTTAAGTTTTCGGGTAGATTTTCCCACATAAAGTAGTGTACATGATTTACATGTGGCTAAATATACTACTAATGATGTATTACATGTTGCTAAACATTTAAAGTAAAACTTTTTCATAGTTACAGGATGGGCAAATGCACTGAAAGAACAAATATCAGAGCAACAAGAACAATTAAAACATGAAAATGTACCCTTCCTATTTGAAGCAGAAGATGTTTTCTTATTTAAAGAAAACTCTTTGTAGCATAGACGTTGCTTAAGGTTGCTACAATTCTTATATTTAAAGAGGGGGTTCTCAGGAACAATATGGTTAAGACCAGGTAAAGCTCTTAGTGTACCCCAGTTCCTTCTTATATCCTCAATTAGCTTACTACTCCTACTGTAGGTCATAATATATCTCAAGTGCCCAGATGCATCATTATTTCGTTCCCTGTTGGATCTATCACTTCTTCTCTAATGTGAGTTAGTTGGGTTACATCATACCCACTCTCACTAAATTCATGAGTCATGTCCATCATCTGTCTAGTACATATATTATCATCAGTATTGAGTCTATTAACTCTCTTATACTGACTTTTTACTACCCCCTTGAAAACATGTCCAGCATGCATACTCTTTCTGTGCAAATATATATTAGTATCTATATGTTGCCCTTCCAGTTGAATTCTAACATCCAAATAATTTATATCCATCCTAGAAAATTTCATTTCAAAACTCAAAAAGTTTGTTGTCTGATTCAAATAACACACAAAATTATTAAGTACATCTTCATTACCATGCCACCCAATAAAAACATCATCAACAAAACGTTTGTAGAAAAGAATGTTCGATTTATCCATATTCTTATTCTCATCAAAAACAAAGGCATCTTCCCAATTTCCAAGGGTAAGGTTAGCATATGTATTGGCCACTGGACTATCCGTAGCTACACCCAGTTGTTGATGGTATATCTGTTTGTTAAAAAGAAACACAATATTCTCCAAAGTTATCACCAATAATTCCAAATAGTTTCAACCTGTCTAGCTGTAAAGTTACTACATTTACATAGAATCTGTCTTATACTATTTACCCCATACTCATTGGGAATACAAGTGAAAGCAAATACCTCACAGAGATTTTCATTCTTACTGCATCACCTGTTTAAGCCCAGACCAGGCCGTACCTCACTGTCGGTTTTGTGCCTTGTTTAACACCCGAACCATTCATCATCGAGCTCTTTGTTGCTAAATTCTTTCGCTGTCGATCTCCGTATTCTGAAATGGCTTTGGTAAGTCATCCGACTACTGATATTCTGAAAAAACATAAGGATAAAGACAGAGACAGACCGCATAGGTCCAAAGCTGCCGCCGATGCTTCCATTAAGCTAGTCGCCAGTCTGCCGATACTCAGGCACTTTCGCAGCCCCTGATGCCCGCTTCAGTGGATTCACAGGCCTCTGCCAAGACCCATTTGGAGTCTGGTATGCCACAAGACTCTTCTTCGACTGTGGAACCTGCGGAAGTCTCTACCTTGAATGGGTCTGGAGCTGCTGTGCAGGCACCGGCTTCTGAGGCAGTTCTTCGCTCAACCGATGTTTGACTCAAACTGATGACTTCTTTTTTAACCAAAACTACCAAGTTTCTTAGGCCCAGAGTACGCACTACGCCTAGAAAACCAACGACCAAAGCACATGCACCTGCTCCTATGCCACAAAAACAAATGCTTAGAATGGCAGAAGACCTTATTACGCTGATTAGGGGAAGTCAGCCTTCCCCTGCTAAGAGAAAGAGACCAGTCCCCTACAGCTTCTACAGACCAGGAGTTCAATGACTCTGTGATTTCTGATTATGAAGAACATGCCCTTATCTGCTTATGTGGATTCAGATGCAGAGGAATCCATTCCCTCTGCCTCCTCTCCAGAGGATTTTTCTTTTGGCTAAACCTTGCATACCTTAAAAGAGCATTTCCACTGGGAATGCCAAGACTATCCTCAGTCCAAAAATAGACTCAGGAAATTCCTAGAGTTGCCTCAGCACAGGCCTTTAGCAATACCCCCTGTCCTGGATGTTGTTGATGTTTTTATGGAATCCAGTCTTAGTCCTGACACTTTACGTCCTGCCCCTAGGAAACCAGACAGGTACTACAGAGTACCTGACACTCTCACATTTCTTTTCAAGAATCATACTGCTGACCCAGAGATCATATCCCAGGGGCCTAAAGGTATCAAGGCTACTACAGCCAAGAATCCCACCCCTTCGGACAGGGATTCCAGAGCTTTGGACAGATTGGGTAAGAAGGTATGTACTTCTGCAACTCTTGCTATTACGGCATTGAATTGTCAGTTTCACATGCTGAAGTACCAGCAGCATATTATGGAACTTATTAAACAAAAAGTGGCAACCTTTACAGACTGTGCAGAAGGAGCTTATGCACTCTGCAAGCCAAGTCAGTAAGCATACTTTGCAGTGTGGCTTTGATGCCCTAGAAGCATCTTGCCAGGCAGCAGTCACTGGATCTGTACTGAGAAGACATGCTTGGCTCAAGGAGCAGACCTTGCCAGACCATGTCAAATCAAAGTTACTAGACGCTCCTTTGAACAAGGGCAGTTTGGCACCAAAGCAGAAGAGGTTCTTAAAAAGATGGAAGAAAAAGCTAAGTCTATGCAGACTGTTAAAGAAGTCTTACAAGTGCAACCCCTTAGATTCAGTAGGCATTGCCCTTCCAAACACAGGTCCTTTCCAGCCCCCTCCAGGCCTTCTCAAACCAGACCTTGGGGAAACAGACCACAGTCTCAGGGTATACAGAGATCTAAGCAGTGGAGTGCCCACACCCCTAAAGCAGGGAGTGGTAAGCCACCTCCTTACGGAAAAAAACTCACAATGACTTCTTTACTCCACTCCCCAGCCCTGCCCATTTGCTTGTGCCCCTAGGAGGAAAACTTGCTCTTCATGCAAAGAATTGGATGTCCATCACACAGGACCAGTGAGTCCTCAATATTGTATCCCAGGGGTATAGATTTTATTTCCATTCACTGCCAACCCCAAGAGGGTTTCCAGACCTTCCTCCAAACCAGTGAGCAGAGGCTCAAAGCCAAGTAGCTTCCCTGCTCAATATCAGAGCTATTCAGATGGTTCCAGTAGAACAGAGGGGTCACAGATTCTACTTCAGACTCTTCCTGGTACCCAGGAAAGAGGGATCTTGGCGCCCAATCCTGGATCTTTCAATTCTGAACACCTTCCTGGTAGTACCAAAATTCAAAATGCTTACCCTGCAACAGTTTCTTCATATGCTAGCCAAGGATGCCTGGTTAGTCACCCTAGACTTAAAAGAAGCCTCTCTGCACATCCCCATAAGGGAGTCATGCAGGAAGTATCTGCGTTTCAGGGCAGGATCTATGCATTATCAGTTCTCTGAACTTCCCTTTGGCTTATCTACTGCGCCCAGAGTTTTCACAAAGTGCCTGGCTCCAGCCATTGCATACTGCAGGCAGAGAAATATCCAAATTTTCCCATACTTTGACGACTGCCTGATTCATGAGGACAGTCAGGAATTGCTGTTGCAGCACCTGAAATTTGTGAAACACCTTCTCACTTCCTTGGGTTTACACCATCAATGAAAAGAAATCAAAACGGATACCCAGTCAAAAGATTGTATTCCTGGGAGCAAGCTTGGACACAGCATCCCAGATGGCATTCCTCACTTCAGAAAAACAAGTCTATCTGACAGCCTACTTCAAACAAATGGCCACCAGAACCCAGCTATCTGCAAGAAAAATACTGTAGGCCCTAGGGTTCATGGCCTCATGTATACTGCTAATTCCATATGCAGAACTGCATATGAGGAAACTTCAGTGGTACTTAAAAAGTCTTTGGTGCAAACATTCTTAGAACCTGGAAATGGTCATTCCTATCATACCCTGTCTAAGGACAGAGGTCCTTTGGTGGGCAGAAGCATGCTACCACAACAAGGGTCTGTCCTTTTCTCAACCCCATGCCGCCCAGGCCCTAACCACAGAAGCATCAGACTATGTCTGGGGAGCACACATGGACGGCAAATGCATTCAGGACCACTGGAGCCCAAGTCAAATTTATCTGCACATCAACCAAAAAGAGATGCTAGCTGTGCAGAACGCCCTGACAGCTTTCAGATCCCTACTCATTCCAGGACAGCTGATAATAAAAACAGGCAACACCACAGTTATGTGGGACATCAACAAGCAGGGGGGAATCCACTCCTACCCATTCTGCAGGTTGGCCATGGCCCTGTGGCACACTGCCTTGGACATGCAAGTCCATCTGCAAACTCAATTCCAGCCGGGCAAACAAAACTCACTGGCAGATGACTTCAGCAGAAATCTCCTAGACCCTCACGAGTGCAATTGGAGCCCAGCACATTCAACCTTCTGATTCAGAAATGGTGGACCCCAGAGGTGGATCTCTTTGCCTCCCCCTAAAACCACCAGCTCAGCAAATTTTGCACCAGGAATCCTCACAGCAGGGCCTGGAAAGTGGATGCCCCATCTTTTCAGTGGGTAAATCTCTCAATCTATGCCTTTCCCTCTCTGCCCCTTCTGTCGAGTATTACTCAAGATAAGACAGGACAGCCCAAGGACAATTCTGATTGTCCCGGACTGGCCATGTCAGCACTGGTACCCACTCCTGCGCAGCCTGTCACCAGTACCATTCTGGCACCTACACCAGAACCTAACCCTGCTCTCTCAGCAGGAGGGACAGATTTTTGCATCCACAACTGCAAACCCTAAGTCTTGCAGCTTGACTTATTCCTTGAATTCTCCCCCGGCAACCCTAAGCAAGCAGGTGCTGGACGTCATTCTTGAAGCCAGAAGACACAGTACACAAAAATCCTATGCTGATAAGTGGAAAAGGTTCTGCTCCTGGATTCTGTCTAAAGGAGAGGACACAACTCTGCCCTCCCTGCCTCTAATCCTGGATTACTTAGCAGATCTACTCCACAAAGGCCTGTCCTTCTCTTCCATTAAGATACATGCCTCGACCATTTCGGCTCATTACAACACAGAGCCACCTCTCTTCTCACACCTTCTTATCAAACAGTTCCTGAGAGGGGCAAACCACTTAAGGCCACGAAGGAGAGCACCCACCCCTGTTTGGGACCTTAACTTTGTACTGGAAAAGCTCACTCTTCCCCCCGTTAGAACCTGCTGCGTCAGCAGACTAAAAATCCCTCTCTCGGAAAACAGCCTTTCTTCTGGCCATCACTTCAGCTAGAAGAGTGTCTGAGCTACAAGCACTTATGGCTGTGGAACCCTTCATTAGTTTCCATGCTGACAGGGTTTCCCTCAGGACTAGCCCTTCCTTCATGCCTAAAGTGGTGTCCAGTGTGGCTCTCAACCAATCCATCCATTTGCCAACTTTCTTCCCTAATCCTCAAAATAAAGGGGAAATGATCCTGCACTCCTTGGACATAGCTCAGATTCTACCTGGATAGGACTAAGCCCTTCAGAAAATCTGACCAGTTTCTAGTCAGCTTTGCAACATGGGCAGAGGGCAAGGCCATTTCAAAACAAACAATTTCCAAATGGATAGCACACTGCATCCATTTCTGCTACAAGCACCATGGGAAACAAACCCTTTAAGGGGGGGTCAGAACACATTCCACTAGGGCAACATCTACCTCTACAGCATTTCTCAGGGGAGTCCCTGCCAGGGACATCCTGGAAGCTGCTACCGTGGAGTTCAGTACACACCTTCACCAAGCATTACCACCTGCCTATCTTTTCCAAATCCAGGGCAGGTTTTGCAGCAGCAGTCCTGCAAGGCATACTAGCCAGCCCTAACTCTTCTTGACTGCCTCCACCCTTCTTAAGCTTTGGGAATCCACCCAAGTGTGATGACTGCAACAGTGAAACACAAAGAACATAGTACAGTTGTGTACACTTACCATAAATGTAGATGTCCGAGTGCATTCACTGTTACAGTACTGGTTTCCCTCCCTCTAGCCCCCTGTTTTTTCTTTCTCCCCTCTGTGGCTATTACTCGCACCTTTCAGGGGTATTGGTATTTACTTTTTACTGGTGGTGTTTTCCCCACCATAACTTAGTTCCCTATTTGGGGGGCTCCTGACATTTGGGGCAAGAAAAACTGATGTAATGACGTTGGCTGCCTGTTTTTATACCCCTGACGACCTGACATCGGTCCTGGAGCGACAGCATCTGACGCAGAAGTACTAAGTCTCTGGTATTCGGGCAGACTGAGGGCTACCTGCAGGCAGATAACCCAAGTGTGATGACTGCAACAGTGAATACACTCGAACATCTACATTTATGGTAAGTGTACACAACTGTACATAGCTCAGAAGGGCAGAGGCTGCCCTCTCCTCCCACAAGAGTGTAGACCACAAACCTTCTTAATGTAAAACAGGCCTGGAGCCGAGGTGCTTAAACCAAAACTATGACACTTTTAAAGTAACAGACAGTAATATGCCTTCAACCAGCAGTTCCCAACTCAAAAGGATGTAATCTACCTTTCCTGACATTAGAGTGTAGACCACAAACCTTCCTTATGCAAGATAGCTAGTTTAAAGCCCAAGTGCTTAAATCAAAACTAAGAGGCTTAGAACAGAAGATAATTCAAGTTTAAAAGACTGGAGGGGGGGGGGGTGAGATAATCTCTCAGTATTCAGAAGAATGAACTGACGAAATGAGACTGGGAGGAATGTCCAAAGTCATATTTACAGTGGGGGCAGGCAACTCAAAAGTCACCAGGTTTAAAAGTTTGACACCAGTAGAGTGGGTGTGAAAAATCAAGACAGAGATCAGCAGTAGTCAGGCAGAGAGAACAGCAAGTCAAACAAGCATTGCAGCTAAATAAAGATGCCTCTAAATATTTCCACTTGAATTAGGAATGCTATTTCTCAGCCCCTCCCACAAATTAGCTGATGTTATTCACTGTTTGCAAAGAATTATTTTCTAACTTTTTTAACTGATCCTAGCCAAGACCTCTTAAAACTCCAAAAGAAAAAAAAACTTAAAACAAAACAAAATGCAACATAAGAAAAAGATAAAAAATAGAAGTAACCAAACATTAAATGAATAACTTTAATCCAAAATCAAATACAGACAAAGATCAGCAAAAGTCAGGCAGAGAACTGCAAGTCAAACAAGCCTTTTTCTCCCTCTTTTTGATCAAATCATTTATCCATTGCTCTCTGCAGTACGGGAGTACTTCAGCGAGACTTTGGTCATTTTATAATGGTAAATCAGTGCTGTTCACTTTTCTTTATCACCTTTGGTCTTGAGTCTTCTTGAGTGAAAAGAATTGCTGTATTAAGCTGCTTAGTTTTAGGTGTGGCAGAGTGCAGCCTGTACTGTACTAGTTAGTGGTCCTTCATTAATGCTGCTGATGAATTTAAAGGGTGGAATTTCATATCTATGGCTATTGCATTCATAAAGCGTGTGACTCTTTTTTTACTGTAAGTTCTTAAGTGTTTCATAACTTTTGTGCTTCATTTGCTATTTTTTAATTCATCTGTTGTGTGTCTTCAGGTGGGAACAAGGAGGTATATGGCCCCAGAAGTCCTGGAAGGAGCAATCAACTTTCAGCGAGACTCTTTCCTTAGAATAGACATGTACGCAGTAGGACTGGTGCTATGGGAGCTTGTATCACGATGCTCCGCAGCTGATGGTAGGTTCCGACTAGTGTTGTGCATAAACATTAAAGATAAGGCATAGATTCATCCTAGTATCTGCAGTGCATAATTTGAATCTGTTTATTTTCTTATACGTCACATTTAAAGAAATAAATGTCACTTTTAAATGGAAGTGTGTAGCAATGACATTTTTACCATGGTTTATATCTGTGTAGTTTTAAATGTTATTAATTTCAAAGTAATTAATTAGATAAATGCATTTTTAGTCTGTTATCTTAAGATGTTTTTTCCAGTATTGAAAAGGTGTGCTGTCCAGAAATGTGCACTCTCTGGGGTTGGGGATGTTCATCGTGTTTCACTGTTGCAGTCATTACACTTGGGTTATCCTGCTGGCAGGCTACCCGCAGTCAGCCTGAATTCCAAAGTCTTGGTCCGGCGTTGGTTGCTGTCACCTCTTCCCTGACGTCAGAGCGCCAGGGGTATAAAAATGCAGCCGACGCCATTTTCTCCAGTCTTTCTTGCCACGCGGTGCCCGAAGCAAAAGCAGTTTGCAAGTGCCGGTCGGCCGACTCCTGAGATTTTCGAAATTGAATTTCAGAACCGAAGTCTTCTATAAAGCTAAGTACCCCGTTGGGGAAACTTTTTTCTTGCTCCAGACCGATGTCAGAAAAAGTTAACAATTGTATTTCTTGTGGGAAGCAAATACCTCATAAGGATTTTCATTCTTACTGTATTCCTTGCCTAGGCCCTGACCACGACGTTACTAGTTGTCGGTTTTGTGCTAGATTTAACCAATGCACTGTTAAGCGTCGGTACGATTTTGCTTTTTATTACTTTGGCCAAAGGTTTAATTACATAATGCCGTCAGAACAACTGACGACCGGAGTTCATAAAAAGCACAAGGAAAAAGAAAAGGACAGGCATCCGAGGTCTAAAACCGACGACGAAACCTCTTCTAGGCACCGGTTCTCAGTGAGGCGCTTTCGCAGCCCCTGACACCCGCTACCTCAGAGCCACAGGCTGCCTCCAACTCCCACATGGAGACGACTAGGCCTCTGGATACTCAGGGTATTGGGCCTTCGGAAACTAATCTCTCAGATGGGTCCGGAGCCGCTGAGCAGGCATCGGCTTCTGAGGGTGTTTTCAGACGTACGCAGCTTTATATCAAGCCAACTTCAGCATCCAAGACAAAGACTAAAACAGTTTTAAAGACAAGGAAACAAGTACAGCATTCTCCAGGACAGACTTCCATGCCTTAAAAACAGGTGCTCAAAATGGCTGAAGACCTAATTACTTTGATCAGAGGTTCCCATCCCCCTCCTGATAAGAGGCCTAGGCAAGACACTGAATATGATTCCTCTGATCAGGTTTCCATTTCCTCTGACTCCTCCTCAGAACAGGGATACTCTATTCCTCCCTATGAAGATTCTGATGCTGAAGAATCTATTCCTTCAGTTTCTCCTCCTGAGGATTATTCATTTGGGGAAACCCTGCATACCATGAGGGAGCATTTCCACTGGGAGAGCCAAGATTATTCAGATTCTAAGAAAAGGCTCAGAGACTTTCTTTTACTACCTCAGCACAGACCTCTTGCTATTTCACCTGTTCTAGACATTGTAGATGTATTTTCAGAGTCCGGTCTGTCTTCCGACTCTTTACCTCCTGCACCTGTTAAGCCAGACAGATACTACAGGGTTCCAGATTCTCATAAATTTCTATATAAAAACCCTGCTGCTGACCCAGAAACTATTTCTTAGGGTCCCAAAGGGGTCAAGGCTGCTACTGCAAAAAACCCTGTCCCCTCAGATAGAGATTCTAGGGCACTGGACAGATGGGGGAAAAAAGTTTACACTTCTGCTACCTTGGCTGTAAGGGCTTTAAATTGTCAGTTTCATATGCTTAAATATCAGCAATACTTAATGTCTCTGTTAAAACAGAAAATGTTGACAAATTCTGAATGTTCCGAGAACAAGGAATTGCAGGATTTATTGTCGCCTCACAGTAAAACGCTGTCCGGTTCGATTCTCAGCTAGAGCGTCTTCTGCGTGGAGACATGCGTGAATGGGCGTACCTTCGTTGAAGGTTGTGCGTCAGGCCTGGTAAGCCGGTACGTAAAAATCAACTGCCAATCCTTAGCGGACCGGAGTTCTGCTGTGGCGACCCCTAACCGGGAAAAGCCGAAAGACACAAACATTGCATGCAGCTGAACAAGTGGGAAAACATACTTTGCAATGTGGTTATGATTCACTGGAGGCCACTTGCAGGGCCGCTGTAACATGTTCTGTCATTAGAAGGCATGCTTGGTTAAAGGAACAGACTCTGCCTGATCATGTTAAAGCAAAATTATTGGATGCTCCATTACAGCATGATACTTTGTTTGGTGTTGAGGCAGAAGAGGTGTTGAAGAAAATGGAGGATAAAGCTAAATCTATGCAGACAGTGAAGGATTTCTTACAGGTACAGCCACCCAGATTTAGCAGGAACTGGCCTTCTAAGAATTGGTCCTTTCCCGTGTCAGACAGGCCACAAAGAGGCAGATACAGACGCCCTAGAGGCAGACAACAGCCTCAGGGCTCATATAGGCCCAAACAGTGGGGTGCTTCTACCTCCAAAAGCGGAGAAGACAAATCACAGCCATATAGGAAACAGTCCCAATGACTTCCCTCTGCCAATGCCAAGCATTTATCTTTTGGCAGCACCCTTAGGGGGAAAGCTAGCACTTTTTTCATAAAACTGGCACATGATCACCCAGGACAAATGGTTCTTAAATATAGTCTCTCAGGGCTACAGGTTCCACTTTCGCACCCTTCCAAAGGCAAAAGGTATGCCAGACCTGCCACAAAATCAATGGGCAGAGGCACAAAACCAAGTTTCATCTCTCATGGACATGAGGGCTATTCAGCCAGTGCCACAACAAGAGCAGGGACAAGGATTTTACTCAAGACTTTTCTTAGTACCAAGAAAGGACAAAGCATGGAGACCAATTCTGGACTTGTCTATTCTAAATACTTTTCTGGATGTTCCGAAATTCAAAATGTTGACTCTGCAGCAGCTTCTGCCCATGCTGGGCAAGAAGGCTTGGCTTGTAACTTTGGACCTCAGAGAGGCATACCTGCATGTCCCAATCAGACAATCTTGCAGAAGATACCTCAGATTCATAGCTGGCTCAATGCGCTACCAATTTTCTGCACTGCCCTTTGGCTTATCGACTGCGCCCAGGGTCTTCACAAAATGCCTGGCACCAGTAATTGCATTTTGCAGACAAAGAGGAATTCAAATATATCCCTACTTGAACGACTGCTTTATTCAAGCAGAGACCAAAGACATTCTACTAAAGCATCTGGCGTTTGTAAAAAGATTACTAATTTGCCTAGGGTACACAGTAAACGAAAAGAAATCAAAACTAGTACCCCCTCAAGAGATGATATTCCTGGGTGCAAGCTTAAATACAACTGCCCAGATGGCTTATCTCACGCCAGACAAACAAAGGCAACTGACTTCTTACTTCGAAAGCATGGCAACAAAGACCCAGTTATCTGCAAGAAATATTCTGCAGTCTCTGGGCTACATGGCCTCCTGCATTCTGCTAATTCCATATGCAAGACTGCATATGAGGAAACTACAATGGTATCTAAAAAGTGGACTCAACATTGCCACAGCCTGGAATCATTAATTTCACTCATTCCTGCCTGCAACAGGAGTTTTGATGGTGGGCACAGGCCTGTCACCACAACAAGGGACAGCCATTCACTTTACCCATAGCCAGGCAAACACTAACAACAGATGCATCAGATTATGCCTGGGGGGCCCACATGGCAGGAAAATGTATTCAGGGCACATGGCCCCCAAGCCAAAGGCATCTACACGTCAATCAAAAAGAGATGCTAGCTGTACAAAATGCCCTGACAGCATTCAAGGACCTACTTCATCCAGGACAGCTGCTGATATAAACGGACAACACCACAGTCATGTGGTACATAAACAAGCAGGAGGGCACACATTCCTACCCCCTCTGCAGACAAGCCATGGTTTTGTGGAACATAGCATTGACCTACCAAGTATACCTGCAAGCACAATTCCTGCCAGGAAAAACAAATGCTCTGGCAGACAAACTAAGCAGAAACCTCATGGATCCTCACGAGTGGAAACTAGATCCACAAATCGTCAGCATGATAACAAGGAAATGGGGATGCCCAGACATAGATCTTTTTGCCTCCCCTCACATCTGCCAACTTCAGAGATTCTGTACAAGGACTTATCACAAACAAGCATGGAAAGTGGATGCTTTGTCATTCAGCTGGAACAACCTTACAGTATATGCCTTTCCTCCACTGCCTCTCCTCCCCAAGGTACTCCTAAAAGTCAGACAAGAGAAGCCACAAATGATACTGATTGCCCAGGATTGGCCACGCCGACACTGGCACCCAATCCTAAGGAGCTTGTCCCAAGGCCCAGCCTGGACATTGCCTCAAATTCCTCATTTACTGACCCAACAAAACAATCAGATCCTGCACAGCCAACTCAGAACTCTAAATCTAGCTGCATGGCGGATAGTGTAACCATTCAGAATACACCTCTCTCTAAAGCGGTTATGGATGTTATTTTGGAGGCCAGGAGGCCCAGCACCAGAAAATCTTATGCAGAAAAATGGAAGAGATTCTGTGCTTGGAACCAGGCACAAGGAATTGACACGCTTGTTCCAAATATTCCTCAGATTTTACAATATCTAACTGAGATGCTGGACAAAGGCCTATCCTTCTCATCAGTTAAGGTCCATGCCTCTGCCATTTCAGCTCATTACAATACAGACCCACCTATTTTTTCACATCCATTGCTTAGGCAGTTCCTCAGGGAGGCCAAAACATAAGACCTCCAAGGAGAGCACCAATACCTGCATGGGACCTCAATTTTGTCTTGGAAAAACTCACACTGCCTCCTTTTGAGCTGGCCAATACAGCTGAGATAAAATTCTTATCATGGAAAACAGCTCTGTTCCTAGCAATAACTTCAGCAAGAAGAGTCTCAGAGTTACAGGCATCAATGGCTATGGAACCTTTTATTATCTTCCATCCAGACAGGGTTTCTCTAAGGACAAACCCAACATTTATGCCTAAGGTAGTGTCCAGTGTGGCTCTTAACCAAACCATTCATTTGCCTACCTTTTACCCAAACCCACAGAATAAAGGGGAGAGACTTCTGCATTCTTTGGACATACACAGACAGCTACGCTTCTACTTGGACAAAACTAAAGCTTTCAGAAAGACTGAGCAACTTTTAGTGGCATATGCTGCAGGATCACAAGGAAAGGCTATCTCAAAGCAGACTAATGGATAGGACGCTGCATTTGTTTCTGCTATTCACAACATGGCAAATCAGTGCCTAAGGGCATTAGACCACATTCTACCAGGGCAGCAGCCACCTCAGCAGCCTTCCTCAGAGGAGTACCAACCAAGGATATTTTGGAGGCTGCAACTTGGACTTCAGTGCACACTTTTACTAAGCACTACCACTTACCTATTTACTCTAAATCCAGAGCAGGCTTTGCCACTGCAGTTTTGCAGGGCCTTATAGCCACTCCTTATTCTGTTTAGACCCAGCCACCCAACCTCAGCTTTGGGATTCAACCCAAGTGTAATGACTGCAACAGTGAAACACAATGAACATAGTACAGTTGTGTACCTACAATAAATATAGATGTTCGAGTGTATTCACTGTTGCAGTCCAGGTTACCCACCCACCATCCCCCTTTCTTTGCTGGAACATATCTGTACTTCTCTATCCTATACAGTCTATGTGGTGTATTTGCTTGTAGATGAAGGTGTTTTTTATTTTAGTGCATGCTTTTATAAGCAATGTTTTTAGCCTACCCTTTTGGGGGCACCCAAATGGCGTCGGCTGCATCTTTTATACCCCTGGCGCTCTGACATCAGTGAAGAGGTGACAGCAACCGACGCCGGACCAAGACTTTGGAATTCAGGCCGACTGAGGGTAGCCTGCCAGCAGGATAACCCAAGTGTAATGACTGCAACAGTGAATACACTCTAACATCTACATTTATGGTAGGTACACAACTGTACTTTCTGTACTTATGAGGGAGGTTGCTACCTTCAGGGAAGTGGAAGCACAATTCCAAAAGTTTTAGCTACTTCTTGGCTGATGGCTAGGCGATTAATGGGGTTTTTTTGTAAGCAACAAAGAAACAGAAGACAGGCATTTGAAAAAAAATGAACCTGAATTTACCAACCAAAAGTTGTGGTTGTATGCAGAGTGAGTGAATTTGTTAGAGCAGTGCTAAAACAATTAACTGATGAAAAGGAGGTGTGAAAAGTAAAATGTGACACAGATGTCTGGCTTGCGACACATATGGAAGGAGCCCTGACTGCAGCTCAGGCAACTAGGGTTTACTTAGCCACCTCAGCTCTAGAGGAGCCAGACTGGGGAGTAGTGAAATGAAGTGGCCCACTTGACACTCTCTGGGGGTAGAGAGTTGCACACACTTTGGGGGGATGCACGAGGAAAACCACTGCTTTTGCTTTGGGTTAGGGATAGCCTTCCTTGTAGGGAATGAGTCTCTTATGGAAGTATGGGGGACATCCTCAGCAGTCACCCCATTGCACATCCCTCACTGGTGACTGCAGGCCATAGGGCTGCATTAGTAATGAATTTTTACCCACCCTGTTACCTGTCTTGATGATGCCTCCTCTGTCAGCCCTTTCCCTGTGATAGGGAACAAACTGACTAATTAATTGGGCAGTGTGGAACAAATACAAAATTTAATAAAAAAAAAATAGAAAAATGTAAATCATAAGACCACGATAAGAAACAGAGGCAGGATTTTTTTGCAAAAGTAACTGATATGAAGAAAGAGAGAGACATGTAAGAATGAGAATTCAGAATGCACCAGAAAAGTAAGCAGTGCTGTCAAACGTAAAGTAAAGCATGATATGAAGAGTATGGAATGCTTTGTGTCGTTATTATTTACAGTTCAACAGCATGGGTCATCTGTGTGGTTACTATAATAAAGAAAAATGCAATTCACATTTATATTGCTCTTCAGGATCTGGAAGAAAGTGATTAAAAGAAGGCATTGCTTATTACTTAAGTTTTGGAAGTAGTCTTGTCATGTAAAGTTTCTGTGGGGAATTCCAGTGACAGAAGAAAATGTAAGCAGTGTACAGATACTTTAATAGAAATGCAGTTACTGAAATATACTGTAATAAGAGGTTGATTTTAGCAAAAATAGTCAGCATGGAAAGAAATTAAGTCATGTTTTATCCAAGGAAGAAATAAGTTCTCTCCAGGACTTAAAAGTTGGCAAGATAATACATTCTAATTATGTGAGAAAACAGTTGCTTTCACATACAGAAAGAGCAAGATGTGTAAAGTATTTCTATGAACATTGATTAACATAGACCACATAGTGCAGTCATGCCTTTTGTAGTTTATATTATAGTATCAGCTTAAAGGAAAGAGATGAAGCCATAACGCCGCTGTTGTGCCTAGGGCTGAGTTGACATAGGCTTGCTCAATTTTAGGAAAGCAATGCATCTTATATGTGCATATTATTGAACAAAGTTCCCTGAAATAATCTCAAAATCAGACCCCAGTAAATGTAGAATAAAACTGAAATGCATAGGTCATACTGTAATATCAGATGGACTGTGACATACAAAACGTCAAAGCAGCTGTACAAATAAGACCAAAACACAATCAGGCAGATTTTTTAGGAATAATGTAGTATTTTGCAAAGTTTGTACATGTATTTGAAAGAGCAATTCCTCTAAGAATGCTGTAAGTACAAGAAGTAGCATGGGGGCAGAACAGCGAAGAAGTGTTTTTAAATGCCCAACTAACTGGTTTCTCATGGACCAGCACTAAATTACTGTTATGTAAACAATCTAGTTGTACTAAAAGTAAATGCAGTTATAATGGCATAGGAGCTTAGAAGAGAGTAGATCAGCTGCCATGGAACAAAAACATTTAAAGATGTACATCAGAGAGATGTCGAGCCAAAAAAAAGAATCTGTCATGAATAGTTGAGGGATTTGAGAAATTCCATGCTTACGTCTAATGTAAAGATTTCAGATGGAAACAAATCGCAAACTATTGCAAAGCATATTCAGAACGTCTTTGTACATGATAAGCCATTGATGAGGGAAAGGCAGTCCATACAGCCTACCTCGATCTGGCTAAGGCCTTCGATACAATACCCCACTCGGGTATCATTGAAAAACTCATCAGCTTAAATGTCAACCCATACATCACAAGATGGGTTGCAAACTGGCTGAGTGACAGAACCCACAGGGTCAGAGTTGCTGGCGCCATGTCAGACTCAAAGCCTGTCACAAGTGGTGTCCCACAGGGCTCAGTCCTGGGCCCACTCTTGTTTGGCATCTACTTTTCCGAAGTACAAGCAAACACAGGAGGGTTATGGCTGACAAAGTTTGCAGATGACTGCAAACTGGGCCATAGTAGAAAACACATCTGATACAGCTATCCTCCAGAAGGGTCTCACAGAAACGGATAACTGGTGCCAGAGCCACGCCTAAAGTTAAATGCCAAAAATGCATAGTCATACCCTTCGGAAAAACAAGGTTACCCCTAGCTACCAAATAGGTGGCAATCCACTGAGCACAGAAGAAGTTATCAGGGACCTGGGGACCCAGGTTGATAGTAGTCTGTCATTCGACACCCATGTAGCTAAAGTAGTTAGGAAGACCTTCTACATTGCCCACCTTATCATGAAGGGATTCTCATCTAGATCAAGGGAGGTCATAGTCTCCCTTTACTCATCACTCATCAGACCAATGATTGAGTACAATGCCCCATTCGAATGTATCTGACCCGACACTTGCAGCAGCTGGAGAGGCCACAAAAGTTCCTCACCAAAAGGATAAAGGGTCTCAAAATCTGTCCTATGCTGCCCGACTGAAAGAACTCCAGCTCTATTCAGTCGCACCGCTTGCTCAGAGGTGACCTTTGCCTAACATACAAGGCCATGTCAAACCCAGATTTGATGAATATGCTTCACCTCAAAAATCTAGATCCATCAGAGCCACAAGGGCGGAGACTTAAACCTTGACACGGCTATTAATAGGACGTGCTGGAGGGATAGATTCATCACCCAAAGACTCCCTATGCTGTGGAACAAAATCCCGGTACATGTGAGGCAGAGCACCTCGCTGGCCTTGTTCAAGAGAAATCTTGACCAATGGATGGGAGATCACAGATATACCCCAGGGATTACCTCAGTGTCACTGCTCGACAGAGGCACAGCAAAATAATGGGTATAGTTCCCCATACTAAAGGGGTGGCGTAAGCCACAAAACGATGGGCTAGGCTTGTAAATGCCCTCGGGCAGATAGCCTAGTATGAACCTATGAACCTATGAACTTCCTGTACCACAGACTGGTGTTTAATGTGGAACTGAAATACAGATCTGGCTAAAATCCACATGTCAGATAAACTAGGTAGAGCATATTTCAAAGCAAATGTAGATTCTCCACGTATGATGCAATTATGAGCCAGGTTAAGGGCAAGCTGTATGTACTAACTAGTAAAGTACATCTTATTGTCTTGAATACATTATTAAAGACTTGTTATTGAGCATTTAGGAACCAGTATATCAAAATCATTTTTATGTTGTCAGGAAAATTGTAACCTCTTCCATGGTACCTTTGTATAGAGAGGTTTGCAAATGGTTTTACACAAATGTTTTTTAGTTTTACTAGGGTCTCCCTGGCAGGGTCCTTTAGGCATTTATTGCATTTTTGCCCTTTTGTTTGAACCTTATTTCGTGTCCAACCCTGAAGTAATGTGCATCAGTCAGATTGGTTCAAATCACATCTAGACTCTTTACATGTGCTTTACTGCTGAGCCTAAAGAAGGGTAAAACATCTCAGTAGCTAAAGGAGTCTGGCTTATTAACTTAAATTGCTACATTCATTTAAAAGCCAATATGCTTAAACACTTTTATGTCCTCAGTGAATCTGTGCACATTTCCCATGATTCCTTGATTAAACAGAGGTTTCCAAATGTTTTTGTACCACTAGTTATCTATTTAGCTAGGGTCTTGTTGTGTCCTGCAAACCTTTGCTGTTTAACACTTCTGTTTGAAGCTTGTTGTGATACCTGTCTAATGTAAAGATGGAAACAAATCACAAACTATTACCAAGAATATTCAGAATATCTCTGTATATGATACCTCCTGTACCACAGGTTCTGATAAGAGTGAAACATGACTGCTCCTAGTGTACTGGCCTGAGTGCATTAAAGACATGTGTGCCGGTGTACTGAAACACTTTAATATTTTCAGGGAAAATCTGCATATCCCTCATGGTCCAATGATAAAGAAATACTTGCAACTGTTTGCATTAAAATTCTTTGGGTAATTCTGCAGTTCTTACTGGCAGCAGCAAAAGTCAGAAAAAGTAGTCTATGTACAGATAATGATTTGGACAGTTTCTGAAACATATTAACCATGAAAAGATAACCTGTATAAAAGTTGTACATAAAGAAATCCAGTCTTGTATTTTTTTCAAGGAAAATATATTGTGTCAAGGCTTTAATGTTTAAATGCGACAAAAATACTTCCCAATTAACTGAGAAAACAGATGCTCAAACATGTTTGTCAATAAAGTGCAGACGAAGAGCAATGCCTTTAATGTATTGGCAAGGAATGTCAACTCAGATGGAACAAATAGTGCAGGGCCATCCTTAGTGCATGCCATCATGCAGTCATAAGAAAAATATGTTAGCATTACCACTGTCAGATTATCCATGGAGTTGAGTGGGAAGTAATTTGTACTAATTCCAAGACGTGTCTTATGTGTGGTTAATTATTCCAAGTTCCTTGAAATAAACCTGACAGACCAAGAAATATAATTTCCTGTCCAGGTTATTTGCAGTCAGATGGTTAGTTAGAGATAATTATCCTACCAGTGAAAAAATATATGAAAGAACAGTAGCAGAAACTGAGAGGATTGTCATTACACAGTTATGGGTTATCGGAATTTATCTCTGTAGCGTTTTCAGTCTCTAGTCTACTTAATAATTAATGGGCAAAAGATTGAAAGGCAAATTACTTCAGCTGTTTTGCAGGTGCTTAAAATTCAGTAGAGTAAAATAAATTCAGGAGAGGTATCAGCAGAGACAGAAATATTGCTGTTGTAGAAATGCAGGATAATGTGAAGCTTTGCGCACATGTATATATTATAGATAAACATAGACCTAGTGACAGTAATCTAACTCTTCTGGTTGACGTGCAAATGGTTAATGCATCAAAAAATGGTTTTGCAAGCAAGACCCCCACCCCCCTGCTAATTAAATGTACCAGCTTCAAAGCCTGACTAAGGGAGGGAAAGGACATATACCATTCACTGGTAAGTATCTGTTATCTGTTTGGACCTTTTTGTGTTGACCATTTTCAAGTGGACTTTTAAGCAGTTTAGACTAATGTCATTAGGCACACACACACACACACACACACACACACACACACACACACACACACACACACACACGCACGCACAAAGTATACATGTACATATATGTAATCTCCATCCATCTATCCACAACCCCTTTTCCCATTTTTAGACATTTCCTCTGGGTGCTCCGGTTTCCTCCCACATCCCAAAGACATGCAGTAGGTGGATTGGACATTCTAAATTGGCCCTAGGTGTGAGTGTGTGCATGTGTGTGCCTTCTGTAGAAGGTTGGGCGCCGGGCTGGCAACTCTACACCATAAAATTCCACGGCCAATCATAAGTGGACAGATGATCCGCTGTGGCGACCCCTAACCGGGAAAAAGCCGAAAGAAGAAGGAGACCCACACAAACCCACGTGATTGCCTCAGATGAAAGTGAAACCCTGAGGTAGACATCTTCAACTTAGCATGTGTTGGTTCGCATTTTCAGTCATTCTTGCTGTTCGGTAATTTGCAGTTAACAAGTCTCTGAATATCAAATGATTCACCATATTTGCTCTTTGTATGTTATAGTCAGCAGGGATTGGTTCTTTACCAACTAAAATAAAAATGCAGTAAGTTTTTGAAGTGTTATTTAGTGTTGTAAAGTAGCAGTTCAAATTACTAATGTTCCAGTGTGTGTTGCAGTTTCTTAATCAAGAAAGTTAATAAAAAACTTGGACTCCTCTACAGGAACAAACAGTTTATGACTAAACACACCAAAGCAGCCATCGCAAGGACTCATCTTCTATCCACCCTCCTCTATGCCTCTCCCATCTTGACTAATCTCTGCCAAACCAATCTAAATAAAATGGAATCTTGCTATAACAAGATTGCCAAGTTTGCTACTAAAGCCTCATATAGGTCCCACCATTGTCTATCAGCTCGACTGGCTTGAGTTGCCTCATATACTTCTACTTAATCAACTCTTTATAGCACACAAACTGCACTACCTTCCTGAGAAAACCCCAGCACTTCAGCATCTAATTCAGCCCCACATTCCCTTCAGATCTAGTAACCAGAACCTCACAACTGTCATCCAACATACAAATGATGCCGATAAATCCCTCTTTTCCAGCACCATTGCTAAAACCTGGAACACACTACCAAGCCAAATAACTTCTACAACCTCCTTTATTAATTTCAAAAACTCCTGAAAACCCACTATTTAAGTGACTGGCTATGTTCATGCCACTCACCAGGCTAACCCAAACCAAGAGAATGTTTCTGTGTACAGCTAAGTATAAACAGTTCCCCTGAAAGCTTCTGAACCAGTTGATATTTACTTGACAAAACTTATAACTGTGAAAATAATACAAATGCTGCTTTAAGTTTATGTACCTCAGTGATCGTCTACAATAAGAATTGTTAATCTCTAACATATTATGTATGATTGCTATAAGTATGTTCGATTTTTTTTTCTCTTCTCGCATGTACTGTATTGTATTGTGGAGCTTTTCTCCCCGGGCCTCCGCTGAAAATGGACCTGTGTCCAGTCGGACTTTCCCGGTAAACAAATGTAAAATAAAATAAATAAAAATAAATAAATGTGTGGTACAAGAAGCTTGTTTAGAATGTTTTTGCAGCTGATGTTTGTGTACAATTCTGCAGGCCCTGTTGATGAGTACATGCTGCCGTTTGAAGAGGAAGTTGGCCAACATCCATCACTGGAGGATCTACAAGATGTAGTTGTTCATAAGAAGCTGCGCCCAGCATTCAAGGACCACTGGCTTAAGCATCCTGTAGGTGTTGACAGAGTTATTTTTTGTCTTTCAAAATTAATGCATTTTACGGTTTTTTAGATTGCTGTAAAATTGTGAGATTTCAATTTAAATAAGCTTGCAGTATATGTAGATGACAGAATGAGTCCAGGCATTCCATTGAGCTACACTCGTAGTCTTGACAGGTACATTTATGTTGTGATTTCTTGCAGATATTTTAGTTGTGTGCACATAGCATTTGTTCTTAACTGATGCTAGGATTTCTTTAGTACATGTTACAGAAAACTCCAGCATTCCTTGGACTGACAACCGCACCAATGTTTGTGACAAAGAGCCCCAGTTGAGTTTTTTAAGGAAGGTATTAGTTGCAAAAAAATATATGTAGGTTCATAGATTCATAGGATGATACTAGGCTATTGGCCTGGAGGCCCTTATAAGTCTCACCAACAATTTTGCCCCTGTTCCCACAAAGTCATTACCTGATTCCCCTCGCCCAGTAGGGACACAGGTGAGATCCCAGGGGTGTATTTTCTGTTTCCTATCCAGTCATCCAGGTTCCTCTTAAAAAGGGCTAGAGAGGTACTATGCTTGACATGGAGAGGGAGTCTATTCCATAGATGGGGGAGTCTTAGGGACAGAAATCTATCCCGCAGACAAGTTCTGTTAATGTCATAGACCAGGTTGAGGTTTTGCATGCGGGTTACTTGAGTGGCATTTGACTTACGGATATGCAGCAACTCCATCAAGGCTGGGTCTGAGATGACCTTGTATGCCAGGCACAGGTCGCCTCTGAGCAGTCTGCATGAGACTGAGTAGAAGGACAGGGCTTTTATCCTCTCAGTATAGGGCAGGTGTATGAGACCCTGGATTTTCCTGGTCAAGAACTTCTGTGGTCTCTCCAGCTGCTGCATGTGCTTGGCAAGGTACATGGTGAAGGGGGCATTGTACTCATTAATGGGTCTGATAAGGGAGGAGTACAGGGATGTTATAACCTCCTTGTTCCTGGATGAAATACCCTTACTTATGAGGTGGGCCATGTAGAAAGCCTTCCGTACAACGGAGGCAACGTGGTGATCAAAAGTTAGTTTGCTGTCAACCTGGGTGCCCAAGACCCTCACGAATGATTGCGTGCGTAGTACATTGTTGTTAATTTGATAATTATTGGGGACTCCATTTTTCCCGAAAGGGGATAATTTTGTATTTCTTGGCATTCGATTTGAGGCCATGCTTCTGGCACCAGTCATTTGTTTGGCTAAGGCCCTCTTGGAGGATGTTAACATCACTTGGGAGTTTAAGACAGCACCCAGCTTGCAGTCATCTGCAAACTTGGCCAGCCATAGACCACAGTTTTTGACTTGCACCTCAGAAAAGTATATCCCAAGCAGTAGAGGCCCCAAGACCGATCCTTGGGGTACACCGCTCGTTACAGGTCTACTACTAGAGCTATCTTCCTCCATTTTAACTGAGTGGGTTGTATCAGTGAGCCAGTTAGCTACCTATCTGGTAACACATGGGTTGATGCCTAGCTGGGTGAGTTTATCTATTGTACGAGTGGGGAATAGTGTTGAAGGCTTTGGCTTGGTCAAGGTAGGCGATGTGCACAGTCTTCCCCTCATCCATGGCTTTGGTGACTGTTTCGAAGAAGTTGACCAAGTTTAACAGGACGATCTCCCTTTGACAAAACCAAACTGTGTGGGGTCAAGTATTTTAAGGTTGCCAATGTCCTTGTTTATAAGGTCCATGATAATGCGTTCCATGGCATTGCAGATCAGGCTAGTTAGGCTGATGGGCCTATAATTGCATGGGTCAGTGGACGCTCCACCTTTGTGTAGTGGGATCAGAGTAACTGTCCTACATTTGGCTGGAATGAAGCCGGTGCTCAGGCTTTGGTTGAATATGGTGCCTAATGGAGCTGACAGCTCATGCCTGAGTTCATGTAGGATACAGGCAGGGATGTTGTCGGGTTCCATGGAGACTGTTTTTTTTGCCTTTGAGAGGGCATTAACACCTGCTCCCTGGTGATGAGAGGAGGGGGGCAGGTGCTGGGGCTATATTGGTTTATTGATTGGGGGGCGGGATAGGGAGGTGAAGTTTTCACTGAACCTGTCTGCCACTAGGTTGGCTATATCTGCTGCATTTGTGTATGTGGTGTTATTGACCACCAGTTCAGTTTCTCAGAAGATTTGGGTGTTACCTTTCAGACTGTGAACGTATGTGAAGAAGGCCTTGTGATTATCCTTAGTCGACGTGGCCAATTTGGACTCAAAGTTAGCCTTAGAGGATTTCACCATTGACCTTATTTGCTTGTTCAGACAAAGGAGAGATTGCTTCCATATGTATATGCTTTATGTTGAGGGTGATAGCAGCTTTGGAGGATTACATTTACTTCCATAATTTATTGATTGGGATTTACTTATGCATGGCACAGTTTCATCACAATGGTGAAGCCTAAGTGTACAAACTTCAGAGCCATACATGAGATTATCCTAGCATAACTTGAGCATGATATATTGCTGTTATACCTTGGCTTGTATTTGTTTTCTTGCTTGTATGTTTTAAAATATATGTTTTATTGTGTTATGCTTTGCAGCTATGAAAAATAGTCTGTATTGTGACTATTATTTTCAGATGCATTTTTCCATTCATGCTTTCATTAGGCAACACAGCATTCATCGACTAATAGGTTCATAGGTAATTACTAAGCTGATAAGCCCAGGGGAACTTTTTTTTAAGTGTAGTAGCCCTGCTTCCCAAGGTGAAAATCAAGGCCTGTACCCTGTGTCTGTAAGGTAATTGCTTTAACTGTTATACCAACTCCTTGCTATGTTAGTAGCATTAGTAGTCCTAGTAGAGAAAGTGTTTTAGGACGGCTTAAAGTTGTCTGTCTGTGGTATTAGTATTTGTCAGCCATGTTGGTCAGCAGAAGATGTTTAGAGTAAGAGGTAATATGACTGAACTATAAGGGGTTTTATGTCATTATAAAAAAAATAGAGTTGCAGTACTGCCACTATCAGACATTTCAAAAGCTTTCACCAGATTTATTAAATGTTGCAGCCTTAGTGGTGCAGCCAGCCTATCAGCATTATTTGAATGGAGGGAACATTGGTCTAGCGGCTCAGCATAGGAATATTTCAAGTAGTAGAGTAGTGTTTATTTTAATATAGTAAAAGGATAAGAGTGAAGCATGCAAAGGGCTGCTAACATTAACCTCACATCCTATACTGCAGTCATCTGCTTTAAAAAATAGCCAATGACCTGGCATTAGTAGTGTGCTTCCTGTTCCACTGTCATGTATGAGAGACCTTTGTATGACAGTTGGTAGTACAAGTTAGTAATGTCTCCTTAGGATATGTTTCTAGCAAGTGTTGATACTTAGGATTAGAACTGTCATGTTAAGTTTTCCAAACTTGTAATGAGACAGACTGGGTGAATGTTTTAACTGTACTGGTCCTTAAGTAAATGTACATACTTATATCTCTTCTATTCATTGCAAGAAATTTGTTGTTGTTTACTGGTCTGATATACCTTTGTGTTTGTTACCTGATGCAGTTTGTCTTAAGTAGATGTTCAAGACTTTAGTAGGGTGAATTGGAGAGTCTTGTTTTGTAACAGTATTGAACCAGTGAGATTGGAAGCAATTTGATGAGTACTCAGACCTGACATTTTCATATCGTCATAAGCTGACATTAATTATTTTAAAATCATCTGATGCTTTTCTTGCCATGACCGATGAAGGAACTTGCTATTGAGAAGGTGTAGTAGTTAGTCCCATTTATTAGAATACTGCAGCCATGGTAGCACAATAAAACAGCTAGTTGAACATTAAAGGAATAGGTCTCCAAATTTGATTGGCTTTTCTCAGATGTTGGAGACTGTTCTGTCTGTTATGAACTTTTCAGTAAGTAGTAAACTAGCTTGCTAGCCACATATGGCTTGGGTACCATTGAAGTTGTAGCCCTGAATTATATACCCTTCTTGTAGAACTAAAAAAAAAAAAATTCTTCCTGATGCATTGTTACAATTTCAGTTGCCTTTTACTTACTCAGTTGAGTTGCTCCTGACTCATCTACTTGCAACTGAAAGCTTGTCTGTGTATTCAAGTGTGAGAAGGTCGATTACACAAACTTTCTGTGCAAGTATACAGTCTCAAAGACTGCATTTATATAGTCCGGTGGTGTGGGTGCAGAGCCTAAGGTTGAGGAGTACAGGGGCTTCTTCCCACTCCTGCAAAAGGCATTTTTTAACTTGCTACCAGTCATGACTATTTCTTTAGTCAAGCGACCGAGTTCGTCTTTGTCCTAATAATGTAGAACCGCAAGTTCACACAATTCACAGAACTTGCTGAGAAGGCCCTGCTGAAACAAAAATACCAAGTGAAGTGAACTTTCAGGTGCATTATACTACTGATGCATAAACTTGGCTGAACAAGAAAGGTGAAGCATTCCCTCCTCCAAATACAAGTTAAAGTTCCAGTGAAATAAAGTTCTGTGCCATTATTTTAAACCTGTAGCTGAAATCCCACTCGGGCATGAATATTAACAGTGCTGATCTCTTGTCTATGTCCGAAGAAGGCTTATTTTTAATGTTGTCAAAAGGAACTTTCTCACCTTCACACTTAAACTAAAAAATATGCCATATAAACTTATCTGCCTTAGGGAGGCATTTCTTCCATTTTGACCAAATTTTATCTTGTATGTAAAGTAAATTTGCTTTTATGTCCTTCAGCATAATTTTAGGGTTTCTTCTGTCCCGCTCTATATTCAGAGTAGCAACCATTGCACTAAATGTATCATTTTCCTTTCTTTCTTCCATTACCTTCTGTACATTAGAATTCTTTTTCAGCATTGTCAGAATCCTTTTTCAAAACACATTCTTGTATATTTCAACCGTCTTCTCTCTTAATGTTATAATGCTTGAGGCTTTACAATCCATTTTCCTTTTGACTGATAATTTCTTAAACCTACCTTTTCCTTTTGCTGTTCCATTTTGCCTTCCTTTTTGTTTCTGTCATGTTTCCTTTATTCTTTTGCATCATGTTCTTATAGGTGCAGGTGTTTTGATCATGAGCTGCTTTTTATTTCTAGTTTTTCATCTAAACTCCGAATACTATGTTTGTGCTTAATTTCCCAAATGTATGTGCTTTTTGTCATCTTGTTCCTGTTCTACTGCAGTATTCTTCCATTTTTTCTGCTGTTTGAAATTCAATGCACCTTTCCTTTGTTTGACATCACAGATTGCAAGTAATTTCTTGGCATATCTCTTTTTTATGTTTGGTCCGAGTGTACTGCATCTCTTTCTCTCTTTTTATTTGGAGTGCCATCTTCAGTGTCTGACTGATCACATACATTGGTGTTAATTAAGAGATCATTGCAGCAGGCCATTTATAAAATAAATTAGGTAAGCTGCACGTGATTGCAAGTTTTCTGGCTGGATCTGAAAAGTAATTAGATGCCAAGGTGAAAATCAAGGCCTGTACCCTGTGTCTGTAAGGTAATTGCTTTAACTGTTATACCAACTCCTTGCTATGTTAGTAGCATTAGTAGTCCTAGTAGAGAAAGTGTTTTAGGACGGCTTAAAGTTGTCTGTCTGTGGTATTAGTATTTGTCAGCCATGTTGGTCAGCAGAAGATGTTTAGAGTAAGAGGTAATATGACTGAACTATAAGGGGTTTTATGTCATTATAAAAAAAATAGAGTTGCAGTACTGCCACTATCAGACATTTCAAAAGCTTTCACCAGATTTATTAAATGTTGGAGCCTTAGTGATGCAGCCAGCCTATCAGCATTATTTGAATGGAGGGAACATTGGTCTAGCGGCTCAGCATAGGAATATTTCAAGTAGTAGAGTAGTGTTTATTTTAATATAGTAAAAGGATAAGAGTGAAGCATGCAAAGGGCTGCTAACATTAACCTCACATCCTATACTGCAGTCATCTGCTTTAAAAAATAGCCAATGACCTGGCATTAGTAGTGTGCTTCCTGTTCCACTGTCATGTATGAGAGACCTTTGTATGACAGTTGGTAGTACAAGTTAGTAATGTCTCCTTAGGATATGTTTCTAGCAAGTGTTGATACTTAGGATTAGAACTGTCATGTTAAGTTTTCCAAACTTGTAATGAGACAGACTGGGTGAATGTTTTAACTGTACTGGTCCTTAAGTAAATGTACATACTTATATCTCTTCTATTCATTGCAAGAAATTTGTTGTTGTTTACTGGTCTGATATACCTTTGTGTTTGTTACCTGATGCAGTTTGTCTTAAGTAGATTTTCAAGACTTTAGTAGGGTGAATTGGAGAGTCTTGTTTTGTAACAGTATTGAACCAGTGAGATTGGAAGCAATTTGATGAGTACTCAGACCTGACATTTTCATATCGTCATAAGCTGACATTAATTATTTTAAAATCATCTGATGCTTTTCTTGCCATGACCGATGAAGGAACTTGCTATTGAGAAGGTGTAGTAGTTAGTCCCATTTATTAGAATACTGCAGCCATGGTAGCACAATAAAACAGCTAGTTGAACATTAAAGGAATAGGTCTCCAAATTTGATTGGCTTTTCTCAGATGTTGGAGACTGTTCTGTCTGTTATGAACTTTTCAGTAAGTAGTAAACTAGCTTGCTAGCCACATATGGCTTGGGTACCATTGAAGTTGTAGCCCTGAATTATATACCCTTCTTGTAGAACTAAAAAAAAAAAAATTCTTCCTGATGCATTGTTACAATTTCAGTTGCCTTTTACTTACTCAGTTGAGTTGCTCGTGACTCATCTACTTGCAACTGAAAGCTTGTCTGTGTATTCAAGTGTGAGAAGGTCGATTACACAAACTTTCTGTGCAAGTATACAGTCTCAAAGACTGCATTTATATAGTCCAGTGGTGTGGGTGCAGAGCCTAAGGTTGAGGAGTACAGGGGCTTCTTCCCACTCCTGCAAAAGGCATTTTTTAACTTGCTACCAGTCATGACTATTTCTTTAGTCAAGCGACCGAGTTCGTGTTTGTGCTAATAATGTAGAACCGGCAAGTTCACACAATTCACAGAACTTGCTGAGAAGGCCCTGCTGAAACAAAAATACCAAGTGAAGTGAACTTTCAGGTGCATTATACTACTGATGCATAAACTTGGCTGAACAAGAAAGGTGAAGCATTCCCTCCTCCAAATACAAGTTAAAGTTCCAGTGAAATAAAGTTCTGTGCCATTATTTTAAACCTGTAGCTGAAATCCCAGTCGGGCATGAATATTAACAGTGCTGATCTCTTGTCTATGTCCGAAGAAGGCTTATTTTTAATGTTGTCAAAAGGAACTTTCTCACCTTCACACTTAAACTAAAAAATATGCCATATAAACTTATCTGCCTTAGGGAGGCATTTCTTCCATTTTGACCAAATTTTATCTTGTATGTAAAGTAAATTTGCTTTTATGTCCTTCAGCATAATTTTAGGGTTTCTTCTGTCCCGCTCTATATTCAGAGTAGCAACCATTGCACTAAATGTATCATTTTCCTTTCTTTCTTCCATTACCTTCTGTACATTAGAATTCTTTTTCAGCATTGTCAGAATCCTTTTTCAAAACACATTCTTGTATATTTCAACCGTCTTCTCTCTTAATGTTATACGTTTGAGGCTTTACAATCCATTTTCCTTTTGACTGATAATTTCTTAAACCTACCTTTTCCTTTTGCTGTTCCATTTTGCCTTCCTTTTTGTTTCTGTCATGTTTCCTTTATTCTTTTGCATCATGTTCTTATAGGTGCAGGTGTTTTGATCATGAGCTGCTTTTTATTTCTAGTTTTTCATCTAAATTCCGAATACTATGTTTGTGCTTAATTTCCCAAATGTATGTGCTTTTTGTCATCTTGTTCCTGTTCTACTGCAGTATTCTTCCATTTTTTCTGCTGTTTGAAATTCAATGCACCTTTCCTTTGTTTGACATCACAGATTGCAAGTAATTTCTTGGCATATCTCTTTTTTATGTTTGGTCCGAGTGTACTGCATCTCTTTCTCTCTTTTTTTATTTGGAGTGCCATCTTCAGTGTCTGACTGATCACATACATTGGTGTTAATTAAGAGATCATTGCAGCAGGCCATTTATAAAATAAATTAGGTAAGCTGCACGTGATTGCAAGTTTTCTGGCTGGATCTGAAAAGTAATTAGATGTCCCTGGGGTGGTGATACCTTCCACACTCCTGCTGTCTGCAGAAAGACTGACAGTAAAGAAAGGTGTAACCTCTCTCACCTTTAATTCTTTTTTTTTGCTACTGATGTGAATGGTTATCCAGTCCGTCAGTCTTTTTATCACCTCCTTAGCTGATCTGAATGAATGTTAAACATTTTTTCATCATGTGCTGTTTGAGTTTGCAGTCTTCTAGTGCTATTATACTGAATGTTTCAGCCATTTTTGGTGTTGATGTCACCAAAAACGATTATTAGCAAATGTTATTGAGAGAGATTACCCAAAGATTGGCATGTGTACACTGTCTTGTTTTGAAAGAACAGTAATGTTGCATTATGTGAACACAGTACTGTTTTCAGGAAGAAAACAAAGCCCGCGTTTGCACTCATTTCCCACATTTCCTGTAACTTGTCTAGTCCAGATACAGATTTGCTGTATCCAGGACTGTTGGTAAACTACTGAGCCCCCCAAGCCTTTCTGTGTTGGAGGGAAGCCTTCTAACTTATCAGTGGGACTGGTAAGCACTAGGTAGCCTATCCACCACAAGAGGAGTGGTTTCAGGCCCATAATTTTGTTGTTTATTGGTCATTTGGGCAGTTTATCCCTCTCTTTCAATGTTCTGGTTTAAAAGCCTGCATTTGCGCTTTTCCCGCCTTTCCTGTAACTAGTCTAGTCCAGATACAGATTTGCTGTATCCAGGACTGTTTGTAAGCTTCTGAGTGGTGCCAAAGTCTGCTCTTCAATTTTTCCCCTAGATCTGCTAGCTCTCTCCTCTCCTCTCCTGCACTTTTACTAGCTTATTAGTTTAGCACTTTACCAGACTTCTTGTAGAAATTATTGTAGCAAACAAAAGTGCTACCCAGCACTAAATGTTCTACAAGGAAATAGCTCCAGTACTTATTATTAATGCCCCACCCCTCCAGGCATGTCTAAAGGTCAGTTCCCTGTGCTTTCCCCTATTAACCTAGTGAACTTGGGCATCCTGAGGCAATGTAGCAAGTGCCTCATGTACACTGACAACCCTCTTCTCTTACCTCCCAACACTCAGATGTACGAGCGATGCACTTGTATATCCAAATTAGAAGCCATGCACTCTCCAGCCAAGTCCAGAAGAGCTGGTCAAGAGGAGAAGGTCAACACTTGCACGACACCACATGGAATACATAGACCTCCAGGGCACACACTAGCACTGCCTTCACATAAAAACACAAACCACGCACTGACCTTTGCAGAGGCTTTCAAAAATCTACCCAAACAACAGAGACCTGCAAGGCAGAAACGCACTCGACCACCACAACACAACACTAATCATGAGACAGATAACTCTCCTAAACAGTGTGCCACTTAACCAAAGCCCCTAAGGCAAAAGAGCATGCCCAACACACTAGTCATAGGTGACTCAATAGTGAGGCACACTGATGTCCTACTCACTAGGTTGAATAAGGAGAAAGTAACAGTCAGCTGCCTGTCAGGCACCAGGAACTGCCACATAACGCACGCACTCAGGTCCCTCAACAACAGGTATGAATATGACTCTGTCATTGTACATGTGGGTGTGAATGACCTGAGACATACCTCCCTGGAGTACATGAAGAGACATGGAGGACCTCTTGGATTATGTAGCCCAGGCGGGTATGAACCTAGCCCTGAGCCGCATCCAACCATCACCTAGAATGATACCACAGTGCAAGCAGAAAGTTATTGATTTCAACAATTGGCTAAGTTTCTCGTGTCATTATAAGGGGATCCAGTATCTGTCTGCCTGGGATGACATGATTGACGGACCTTGATGCTTTGCCAGAGATAGCCTGCATCTGTCGCCCCTGGGCATCTGGATACTGGCCAAGGCTGTTGCCACCCCTATAGTGTTTTTTAGGCAGTGTTCCAAAGACCAAATTACCACCATAACAGCTACAAACAAATGCAATCTTGAGGGTCATGCTGCTCAACGCTAGAAGTCTAAATCTCAAAATGCACTCCCTCGAAGCACTCCTTAAAGTGGAGAACATTGACATTTGTGCTGTAACAGAGACCTGATTCAAGGCAACAGAACCACCCCTGCACTACCAGGCTATAGCTCATTCCACACCTTTCGGTCCCAGAACTTGGACCGAAGCTCCAAAGGCAGTAGTGTTTCCATATTCATAAAGGATGCACACACCTCCAGACTGGTAGCCCAACATAATGCATCTGAGATACTTCAGGTGCAGCTAACACTGGGTAAGACAGAGTTTCAGGTTGTAGCCTGCTATAGGTCCCCAACCATGTCCCAAGACTCCCACCCCACATTCCTAAGCATCCTGGAGAATATTAGGGTCCAACCTAACACTCTCATAATGGACAACTTCAACTACCCCTCCATTAACTGAGAAAACTATTCCTGTACCAATACACATGCCCAATGCTTCCTGGAATTCATTAATTCCAATGCCCTGGACCAGCTCGTTCTTACCCCCGCTAGAGGTAGCAATATCCTTGACCTGATCATTACTAACATGGGCGACCATTGCTCTACACCAATAGTCAACTCATCCCTAGTTAGATCTGACCACAAACTAATCACCTTGGAAATCTATATCCCTCCCACCCCACCCCCACAAAGGCAACCACCATGAAAAGCTTCTCCAAAGCTAACTTTGTGCTCCTAAAAACAGAGGTGGCTAACTTCACGCACCCATGCAAATGGAGAATAGTTGCATGACTGCCGAATCATACACCATTGCAGTGTACAAACACATACACAAATGCATGGATCTCGCCATACCCAATAGAACCAAGACACTCTCCTCAAGAAAAAGGAAGCCAATCTGGTGGTCCCCTGCCATAAACAAACTCTACAACAGAAGGAGGAAACTGATGCGGAATAAGGTGAAGTCCCAAGACTGAAAAAAACACCCTTATATCAGCCTCAACAAAAGGTTGAGAATCCCTCATCAGATCCTTTAAAGCTATCTATGAAAACAGAATTGCAGCAGATAGTAAAGACAACCACAGGGCCTTCTATAGTTATGTAAAGAATCTCCACGGCAATACCCAGATTTCCTCTGAGCTACTGCACAATGGTACCTGTTTTACCAAGCCAACAGATATTGCCAATGTACTGGTCGACAGATTAATTGCCAACTTTACCCCCCCCCCAAAGGACCAGTCACAATACCAGTAGGTTGCCAGGCACCCAGTATTAGCACTGTCCAAGGCCCAAGAATACAGCTTCTTTGGGACCTGATAATATCCCTGGTTGTGGTCTTCATGAACTACAGAGTGAACTGGCACCTCACCTGTGTGCCCTGTTCAATCACAGCCTCACCTCAGGCTTTGTCCCTACCGAATGGCGCACTGCTACAGTCATCCCTCTCCACAAACGAGGAGTGACTACAGACTCTGGGAACTATCGCCCCATTAGCCTGACGAGTCTGATATGCAAAGCTATGGAACGCATCATCATGGACCTAATAAACAAGGCTATAGAGAATCTCCAAATTCTGGGTCCCACACAGTTTGGTTTTTTGAAGGGTAGATCATGCCTGCTCAACTTCTTTGAGTCACTCACCAGAGCTGTGGATGAAGGCTACCTTGATCTGGCCAAGGCCTTTGATACCATTCCCCGCTCAGGAGTCATAGAAAGACTCACTAAGCTAGGCATCAACACCTGTATCACTAGGTGGGTTGCAAACTGGCTCACTGATAGAACCTGCAGAACTTAGCCAATATTGTGAAACTGGAACAAGTGAATATAAAGAAATGAATAAATCCCACGTCAAGAGAAACAAAATTTAATACTCCAAAGCTTTCGGGTTAAAAGACCCTTCCTCAGTGTTGATATATTACAACTGATATAAAAGATTTAAATAGGAGAATTTCAAAAACACGTTGTCAGCCAGCCTGTCATACATTCTCCTTTACCCCACCCCCCATTTTCAAAAAAGAACCTCAAGTTCTATTTAAATACACATGTATAAAAAATATACATATATAACTTAACCTCTATGATGTGGTCTCGGAATGTACTTTTGTGATATCACTAGCCTTCATCCATCCGCAGCTGCTACTTGTGTTCTGTTCACACATGGAAAAAGGTTTACACCTGGCAGTCCCTACTAGAACCAAATATGTTGTGAAATTCAAAAATGGATCACCATGGTAGTTTACTAGAATAAACAAGCTCTGTATCAAAAAAACACTTTTATAGTCCTGTAATAAATCTAAATCAGCCAGGGTTAAAGACTCCAAAAGGGTAAGCAAATGATTAAAAGCCATCATTAGGATGAGTAAAGCTAAACATGAACTTGCAACTACCATCTGTTGTTGTCTTTCGGCTTTTCCCTGTTAGGGGTCGCCACAGCGGAACTCCGGTCCGCTAATGATTGGCAGTAGATTTTCACGAACGCCAAGGTTCCAGCTCGATGTTCAACCTTCAACGAAGGCACACCCATTTATGCATGTCTTTCGAACACCCACCCAACCGCAGGGAGGACATGCAGACTCCACACAGAAGGCACTCCCCGCACTCCAACTGAGAATCGAACAGGAGAACCTCTTGCTGTGAGGCAACAACGCTACTGCTGCACCACCGCTGTAGCCAAGGAGAATTGTAACAATTTTATGTCATAAAAATCAGAAGCCATCCCTCGCAATGCTCTGAGCTAATCTAAAGCAGCAGCATTCACTTAGACCCAAAGAACATAGCAAATATTTGTGCAGGTAAGTTTATTGCAAACCTTATTCAGAAAACAGTCATAAAAATTCTGTCATCTTAGTAGAGCATGGAAACATACCTGGATGCTTGTTAACTAGTGCCAGATATGTCCTATTAGAACCCCTCCTAAAATTTATAACATAAACATAGTCAAAGGATATATCCCTAAAGTATGGAGAACTGCTGTGATAATGCCTATTAGTAAAGGGGGCCCAACCACAGAGCCCAGGAATTGTATCCCTCTCATTCTAACTAGTTTAATATGAAATGCCATGGAGTATATCATATGTGACTTCTAAACTGTAATATCCAAAATGTCGTACACTTTCGCCTTCATTTCTTTTCAACTTGGTAGACTTCCTTGAGAAGGTCGTTAAGGTTGTGGATAGTGTGGGCATTCTGTCTACACATCCAGTATGGCCAGGGCATTTGACACAATTCACCATTCTGATATTATAAACAAGCTAAAATACCTAAATGAAGACCCATGTGTGGTAGGGTAGAGAGACTGGATAAACAATAGAGCCTACTTGGTGAAAGCACCATATGCTACCTGAGAAAGAAAGAAAGTAATGAGCATTGTACCAAAGTGTTCACTGTCCTTGTCCTGCTTGTTTTACACACAGTACTTCGTCAACCAAACAGTAAATCCAGATCTGTGGATAAAAAGGTTTGCTGATGACTGCAGCTTGGCAGTAATGTCCTTTCACCCCTAGATATGGTGCTACTACAACAAAAATAACCATCAGTGTCCAATGGTGTACTGGAAAAGGAGTAAAATTAAATGCAAGAAATGTAGTATTGTTGCATTTGGCAAAAAGTTCTCATCTGCAACTTGCACCATAGCAAGCAACCCACACTAATCCTGAATGATACGGTAGTATGGGATATGGGTTGACAGCTCCTTCTCTTTTGTAACTACCATGTAGCATTAGTAGTCAAGAAATCCTTCTGTATATCTAAACTGTACTCAAAAACATCTCATCCAGATCAAAAGAAGTTGTTGTAGTGCTATATTCTGCCTTAATTAGGCCAATCATTAAATACAATGCTCCCTTTGCAACACACCTGTCCAGACACATTGCAAAGCTAGAAAGGCCCCAGTATTTCCTAACAAAGGTTACTGAACCAAAAATCCTTGCCTAGCAAGACAGGCTTGAAGCCATTTGTCAATACTTAAGTCTTTTATAGGCGTTACATGGGGATCTCTGTCTTGCATTCTACTCCATTAATGACCCAATCTGCCTTGATGTCCTGCATCTCCGCAAGACAGACAGCTCCACTAACACTAGATCTAGGGATTTAGATCTCTACCAGCATATAAACAAAACATACTACAGGGACTGTTTTATTACCCAACATTTACTTCATTTCTGGAATAGACCCACCTTTTGTATGTTAAACAGGAGAGACACCTTTGCATCCCTCAGGACTAACCTTAATGAGTAGCTGTACATTCACAAATTCGGCCCAGCCACAAATTGCTTTGCACTTCTGAAAGCAGAAGGAGCACATCATAAGGGTGGGTACTGACAAGGTCCTTATGGTCCCACAACTTGCCTTTTAATTCCTGTGATTCTATGAAACGGCACAGTTAACTGAACTGTGCTCTGCATGGGGGGGTCTTTCCTTTCCTTGATGTGCATTGACTTCATAGTTAACTGTTTGGGAGTGCAGTGGAAGCTTCCTGTTTGAGGATAGTTGCCCACACAGTAAAGCATTATCTTACAGTTTGTACAAATGCTGTTTCAGTCTTGCATGTTTTCATGTTAAACATCATCCACATTTATGTTGTCACAACCCAGGCTATCATGTACTTGGTGTAAAAGTATTAGGGAAGAAAATGTGGACCACATGCATTCATTTCTGTTAACTGCTTTATTTGGAGAAAAGGTGCAGAGACGCTCTGGGGGGTGGCCTTTTACCTTGAATATAAATTATTTATTAAAAAACTGTCAAAAGATGTGTAGGCAAAAAAAATGTAATCAGAGCATTATTTTGGTTATGCAAGTACTAGCCAACAGTGCTTTCAACAAAATTGAGTTATTCAACAATGCTACGGTCACTCCAGATTCGTAAAAAATATGTAGTAAAAGGGTGTTATGACGGGGGGGGGGCTATAAGAAAGCAGTTGCAAAGTCAGCCAGTATTGAAGCTTCTGTTATGAATCAATTTCATTGAAAATAAATGAAAAAGTTGAACTGTTATAAATATGCCCATTATTTCAGACAAAAACTTTATTTTCCAGTAGTGCACCTTCTTGAAAATCTGTAGCTAACCTAAATATAACTTTTAGTATCAAATTGGTAAGAACAGAAAGGAGCAAGTGTGTATGTTTGTTTAGTTGCAAATGTGACAATGGGCTCCTTTATTTCATAAGATGAAGCAGTATGTATTGAAACTGTATTCTGCATAATTTTCTGTTCTTGGCCTTTTTTCATGTTTTTGATGACTTTTGTATTCATATCCATAAACACAGTGCCTCTAGCTTCTAAGATTATGGTGTTTATCTTGTTTGTATAATGCACAGCTTTTTTTTTTCCAGTAGTATGAATTTTTGGCTTGACTTCCTACTACAGCGTCATTTAGAAGTATAGGGTGACAGTGTTTGTCTACCCCTTTATTGACTTTTACAACTCCAGTCCATCTTAGTTGTATCAACCTTTTACTGATCTGACTTTCATATAGATTTGCTCACGTGTACCACATGTACCACTGATGTTTTCCTTTCACTAATGAAGTTGGAAGAGGACAGGGGAGATGTGTCCATAGCAGTAGCACATATTCCCTTATTATTCATACTTAAAACTGTAGCTGTATGACATCTGTGGACTTTTCTTTATATGATAAAAAGGAAGATATTTCTTTTGAAACTTCAGGGCTTGAAATGTTGAGTCCTGCCACACTGGAAAAAAATGAGGCCGAAAATGTGGGAGCAGAGCAAATGTCAAACATGTCTTCTCGTTTAACTTCCATTTTCTACAGGAGGCAAACTCCCCTGCACCCAGAAATGTGAGGTGCAAGCTCTCCACATCTCCTGAACTTGTGTATACCAACTCCAAGATCACCTTACCTTGGAAAAAAAAATATTTTGAGAACTAGCAATCCCAGACTTATAAGTTTATGTAAATCCAGATTTTCCACCTCTGTGTTAAGGCACTTAACATTCGGAGTCCTGAAATTTCCAAGGGTTACCAAAACAGTGTGTGTAGAAGAGAATAAAACTAAGATGCTGCTCTCATTGTCTATGCTATCTTAACCCCCTTTTAGCATTAAAAACAGTTCAACGTTTTTCATTCTTTGAGTTTACCTATGACTTTTCACAATTGTTATATCTCATCTTAGACCTTTACCAGTCCTACTATCTGTCAGCAGCTTACACAATGCCTTATTCATCACTGACCAACACTTAGAAATGCCATCCTGATCAATACGTTAAGCATTTTTCAAACTGGTTTTATCAGTTGCACCTTTTTAGTATGTGTTCTCTGAATTGATAATGTAATATTTTTTATCTGTATTTTGTACGTCTTCCTTTACTGTGACTTAACACTGAATGTGCATAATTTCTTTTGTTACTTGTCAGTGTAGTGTTTAACGTACCGCTGTTAATCCTCTGTCATCCTTTCGTGTAAATGTATATGTAGCTGATTTAGTTCTTCAGTTAAGCTGTAATTCATGTCTCTAAACCCATATTTTTGTATAATGAAAGTGCTATATTTTCATATTCTCTTGAAGCTTTAATTTCTAACTCATTTTTGAGATTGCAGTTACCTCTGACTCCTCATATCCCATACACAGCCTATTCTACAGTAGCCTAACCCTACTGAATTAATTAGTTTGTGACAGTGAATGACTGCATGCTTTTCAGTCTGCTGTGCAGCGTGTGGTATAGTCTAGGCATCAAGGGCAGTGAGTGCTTATGGGTCTCTCTGCTGTATTTCTCCCATTCACTAAAATACCTTCCTTGGCAACTCTTGAAAACTAAGCCATAAAGACTCAGTGGACCATCTCTGTTAACATCTCTTAACTCATCAGTTTAAGAAAAGTGATGCATTCTGGTTGCATAACTAAAAAATAGCTTTATGGAAAATGTCATGTCCTTATGTAATCTTAGCAGTTTTTGTTTGTTTTTATTGTCATGTCCTTAAGGCAGTTTACAGAAGCAGTTCAAAAAGTGTTGCATAGAAGTTTTGTCTACATCTGTGCTGCACTGCGCTGCAGTTCTGTTTCATTTATATGTGGAAGAATTCAGTCTGTTGGGAAAACATCAAGTGGTAACAACTGAAATATCTGCTTGTAGATGGAAGATATAATTGCAGAGGATAAACAGAAGTAACTGAAGATTATTTTGCTATATATGTTTTTGTGTGGTATTGTATGGGGGGGTGCAGAGAGAAGTTATGATATTGTATTATTAACGATTATGAAACCTGAAGCACTGTCAGATCAGAAGATCAAAACCACAGGGAGTTTATCACCCAAGGGTCGGTAAGAAAGAGTATCCTCCTGGGAGGAAGGAGAACATACCACGGTGTGCAGTAGTCTCGTCTAGTACTTTACAGAGTAGATTTAATGTAGAACGGAAAGTGGGAGGTAAAGTGTATTTACATAAAGCTATAGAGAGAGGTAAACAGCCACTGCAAAACACACATTTTTTCCACTGTAAAACATGTTGTGCAAGATCTGAACATTTATCAGAATTCAGATACATAATGTTTTCCTGGAGCCATAGTCAGTGAAGTGATTGAGCCGGTGGTCATGCCATTCTTAATTTGTGTTTAAATCTGTTTATGTTCTCTTCATCTTTGAGTTGAGTTAAACTGTTAAGCCAGCATATTCTTCCTAACCCTTAGCAGTCTGCATGTAAAGAAAGCTGTAGTAGAGTGTCTATATGAACTTAATAGAGCTTATTTTGATGCATGCTTTGAAGCAAGAGAAATGGATGGCAATCTGTGAGCATGTGTAATGAAACTTCTCATTGCTTATTTTAAACAACATGGACCACTTTTTTTTTTTTTTTTAATGTAGTCAGCAAGTATTTGAACATTGTGATGTAAAAGAGCATTTCATTAAATCACTGTTTCCTTTCAGGGTATGGCTCAGTTATGCGAGACAGTTGAAGAGTGCTGGGACCATGATGCGGAAGCACGACTATCAGCGGGCTGTGTCGAGGAGCGTATCTCTCAAATCCGCAGATCTGTAAATGGCACTACCTCGGACTGCCTGGTTTCTATGGTGACCTCTGTCACTAATGTGGACTTGCCACCCAAAGAGTCCAGTATCTGAGTCCCCAGTTAACATTTGTCTTTCCAGACTCAGTGGATTAAAAAACAGAAACATGAATGCAGCTGCTATTTTATCCTGACTTTTTTTATTATTAATATTATTTTTGGATCAGATCAATTTTACCAGCACATTGCTCTACTGTATTAAAATAAATGGACAACTCAGCAAGCATTCAGGTGCCGACTTATGAATGCAGAAAAGGTGCAGGTACCTCAGAACCTCAACAGATTCATTCATTTCTTTTCATTTCCTTACTTTCACTTGTTTTAGGTTTGTCTTCTGCACAGGATGCCTGTCATCAAAACATTCTACCATGTTTGACAAAAACAAAATGCTGCAAACTTTGGAGGAAACTTAGACTGTTACACAAGATAATACCTTCCTCAATGGATTTTATTTCTTTTTTTTGTTTGTTTGTTTTTGTTTTGGACAGTGTGCTTCAAAACGGTAGACGTGTCTTTTACGGATCTAACGGGTGTCTTGTATCATGTACAAAATGAGAAGAGGATGTTGAATCTTTTTTGGGGAGTATTGGAGGGGAGGTTATTAATGGGGAGGGAGAGAGGCGTTGGACCTTGCAGCATTTGGATGAACATGATTTGATATGGGACTACTACTCAGGTAACCAGTTCATGGGGAATGGCTTTTTTTGAGGCACAGTGGTTTCAGCAACAACCATAGGATAAGGAGAAAGCAAGAGGAGCCTCTTGGTCATCTAAGCTGCATTAAACTCTGAAAACACTGACTAGAGACCACGAGTCTGGCTTAGGTGCCAAATGAAAAAAAAAATTCCAACATCAAATTTATAATGGCTTTATCCAGCTATGTAAGAGTTGTATATATGTGTAACTGTATAGAGAAGATATTTAAAAAGTGGTGTAAAAATGAAAACTGAGGAATGTAGACCATTTATTTTGACAACCCTTGGCAGGCCATTTTGTGGGGTCACCATCGCTGTCTGATGTGGTTATGCACTGAGCCATGAATATGTGAAAATATATTATAGCCCATGTTGTGTTTTAAGGTGGGCAGACCTTTACCAACTTTTCTCTGTAAATTTAAGAAAACAGCAGTTATTCCTAATCTTTTGTTTCTTCATGACACACAGTACAAATATGATAAGAAAAAATATCCTTTCTTACAAAATACAGGGCAGCATTGACCAGCAGACTTCAGGGCTAAGGTGTTATGTTGCTACCTCTTCTCTCCTTGCTCTATGAGTGTTGTCTCAGAATTTGCTGTTGTCTTAGTGCTGGAGGTTCTAGACCCCGTACTTGAGAATGCCATAACTCTTTAGTCACTGAGTGCTCCTTATGCTGCTCATTCAACTCTTAATTTTTTTCAGATTTTTCAAAACATGCAATGTTGAAAAACACACTCAAATTACATGGCTTCCGAGGTTTAAAGTGAAAAATGAAAAAAAAAAAAAAAAAAAAAACTTCATGACCACAGACCACCTCAAACCTGAAATACCTCAGAATTTTCTACTTGTATGAGTTTATTATATATTTTGTTAGTTGTGTTGTCTTGTAGTAAGTATATTTTAATGTAAGTTGGCTTTTGACAAGGGAGTTTTATGAGAAAAAAATAAGTTCCAAAATCTTTTAGGAAGTGCTACCATTTTGTGTTATAAAGCACCATTGTAAATAACTGTACACAGTTGTAGAATAACTGCCTATATAAGGTACCTGGGCATTATTCATTGTTGATTGTGCTGGCTGTTTCTACTCTGCTTTCCTCTTGCCTGCTCCTTAAAAAGACAGTATACCTTTTATTTATTTTGATTTTTTTAGGCTGATCCAAAATCATAGCTTCTTTGTTCTTACAGTACACTCTGTACAGAAAGTAAAAACACTACTGTTTTGGAAGCCCTTCCAGAAAACACTAGGTATTTCAGTTGAGAATGCCTTTGCAGACATGTACTGCTTTAATTAGTAGTTTTATATTATTTATTCTATAGATTTATTTTTCATTTATGGTCATTTTGACATTTAAGTCGCTTCTAGGAGGCTTTAAGTGTAGGTATGCAGCACTGTTTTTAATCTTGGCATTTGTGGAAACCTTAATTGTTTTGTCAATGTATATGTTAGGGTAGGGAGGAGACAAGGGGTTTCAGGTAGCCTCTTGTTAATGCTGAAATTTTAAGAAGCATTAAGCATTTTTAAAGAGCTAAAGAGTAATTAGTGAGCTGTGAAATTGCGACATATATTACATAATGCACACTTGTGTTTATGTATTAATATATGCTTGTGAATATATAGTAAGGTGTTCTTTTTCTCAGAACTATTGTAGAAGAAGTGATTTTGGAAAAGTTATCAAAGGTCAGGTAATCTACAGCTTTTTACTGTTCACACCCTGCTGGCATTAGCCAGCATTTCCAAGCCTGCAGTATATTGAAAAGGGCATACTGTCTCTTTAATTTTTTTACATTTTGTGTTTTTTCCCTCCTTGTTGGCTGAGCATGGATTTACAGCAGTTGCTTTTTTGACTTGTTTCAGAATTTTTAATTAAAGTTTAAAGGTGCCATAATTTTTTGTGGCTTTTACACATGTATACATACGTATATATGATTGAAAACGACAACAGCTTTTCTTTAACTTCCTAAAAATGTGATCGGTTGAGTGTCTTGTTACCATGACCTATAACTGACCTTTTATCTTGCTCTGTGTTTTTAAAGGTGGCCTGCACCACTTTATGCACACTACTCACCTGTCCCAGCTTGGGCAGTCTTGTTACCTCCACTTTAATTTTGGAGAGTATTCTTTTTTCCTTTTATTAATGCATAAAGGATTTTTGTAATAATTTTAAATAAAATTACCAGAGGTAGAGTCCTTGTATCAAATTTATTAGTTTTAACACTGTACAAACTGCTTTTTGGCTGTTTGCAGCTTGTAGTGTTTGAAAGGGCATGTTTGGCTCTGTTTTGCAGCTGCCTTGCTTGACAGGTGCAGATCATTTAAATTTGGCTGTAAGATTATATTTGCACATTTGTTTTTATCTTAGCAATGCAGTTTGCCCCTTGTTAATATTCTCACTTGCCTCAACCTCTCTAGATTCCTTTCAGTGCATTGAATTTTCCTATACCAGTGTAAAGTACTCTGTTGATGCTGTTTCCTGAAGCCAAGGATACACAGTTTGATACCTTCCTTCATTTGCTTACTGTGGCAGTTTTGAGCCACTCATTTCACAAAAGTGTTCCCAGCCTCCCCCTGAAAAGGAACACTTCTGTCCACCCAGTGGGCTTACGGAGCTAGCAGATGTGTAGAATTGTGTGTGTGTGTGTACACACATGCTTGTGTATTATGTGAGGAAAGATAAACTCTATAGGCATCCCTTGCTGTGTCATTGAAATGTCCTTTCCGATCTAATGACATGGTAGCAACATACTAGAATCCTAGTTCAGTTGGTATCTCCAGTTTCTTCAGTGAATCCAAGAGCATAGGGTAAGCCTACTGATAGATGTTAATGAAAACCACCAAGCTGGTTATCTTCAAGAAATGTTTCGGATTGAATTTAAAGTGACTGAAGGAGTTGAGAAAAATCTTGCGTGGTAGGATTGATGAAAATACATCTGCAAAACTGTACAGTGTTGTCAGAAACACAGAAGGAATATTGGGCATCCAATAGTTTGCACATGCAATGATGTATGATTCTGTTACTTCCTGCCGCCTATAAAATATGCAGGTTATAGAAAACATATTTCTGACTTGTCAGTGCCAGTATCTCAACAGTTGTCATACTCTTCTTTGATGCTAGAAGATAAGATGGATGTGGGTTCTACTTGTACAGCAGCTGCTTTGATTTTATTTTCCAGTATTAACACTGTAGTGCAGCACAGGGAAGGGGTGCTGATGTGCCATCTTTGGGATGAAATGTTAAATTGAAGTCCCAAGTACCTGAGTTGGTGATGGCCAGTATGGAACAAATGATCCCATGGCACTTGCTGGAAAAAGACTAGGAGAATTTCCTTGTTTTTCTGTCCAGATTTCCCTGTCAGTATAAATATCGTCTCGGGTCTCCCCTTGGAAATAGTCCATGGGAAGTTAGTGGGATTAACACAGACAGCAACATAAAAAAAAAAGTTCAACTCACTACAGCTTACATCTGCCGTATTGTGTGTGTGTGTGTGTGTGTGTGTGTGTGTGTGTGTGTGTGTGTGTGTGTGTGTCTCTCTCTCTCTCACTAATATATGGGTCCCCTTCAGATGATCGAAGTTTTAAAACTCCAACTTTCATATGGCCTAGACCATGTGATCGAAGTTTTAAAACTTCGAACATTCTTTTCTGAATGGAGATCTTTTGCTTGCTGTAGTGCGATCTCGGAGTTGGTATATTTAAATAGGGGGGTGTGGGGGCGCAGGTGGGCCTACTCCCCTGCAGAAACGTCTAGGAAATTTTTGTTTGTTTTATTTTTTTTTCAAATGTTCAAAGTTTTGAAACTTGATCATCTGGTCTCAGCCATATGAAATTCAAAGTTTTAAAAGTTCGATCATCTGAAGTAGACCCATATGTGTGGGTGTGTGTGTATATATATATATATATATATATATATATATATATATATATATATATATATATATATATATATATATAGTATAGCTCAAAATAAGCAACATCCTTACCACTAGTGCAACACAAAATTTTAAGTAATCATGTGAGTTTTTTTTGCTTGAAAATACTTTCTAGTATAGTACTGCAGAAAGTTATTAGTTCTGTCCTGTAGAAAAGGCATTTTCAGCTGACTTGTTTCAGGAAGGTGTCTCTTTAAATGCTGTAGCTTATATGCATATAGGATTTGTTGACATAGTTACTGTTGAAGTACTAGGCAGTGCCATAAGCACCAGGATGAATACTGTGTTTAGCTAAAGGGGCAGTCACAGGCAAGCCATTCATTCAGTACAGACTCGGAATGCAGAATTGATAATGGCTTCTCATCGTCATTTAAATTTGGACTGCTTGGAGGCTATACCAATTCAGCAGTCATACCTACTAGTAGTAGTATGACATAAGAAATTAATAGAAATGTTTTTAAAAATCAAATTAAACCAGTGGCAGACATTTTCGAGATTTGATTTGTCAGAGAGATTTTGCTTAAAAAAAATAGATTCTGCAGGACTGTCAGAATTTTTCCTGCCATTATTTTGCAAAGAGCCTTTCATATTTTAAACTTGGTGGCACTCTTACTTCTAAGTTATGAGGAAAGGTGTTACAGTTATTTTAAATTTGTTAAGAATAAAAAAAATGACGTTCTGTTAGCATACTGCTTAAAGTAAAGGTGAAGGTGTCCAACAACACTCACTGCTAGTTACTTGTAATGAGCAGGCAGCATCTCTGTGTAGCCTTTTAGCAAAGCTGATATTTGTGCAAATCAAGTTTGTGTCCCTTGAAATCAAATGATGTGCTGAAGTTAGGGTTATAATGATGTAACACATTGTCAGCCATTTTGATGTCATATGTTGCTAGCCATTTTCCCAGGCTTGTTTTCTTTATTAATTTGTTTAGTTCATTAAAAGAGATCATGCTGCAGTTAGTATAGAGTATCTTGGTGATAATATAGTTACACAAAGGGAAAACTGATGTGAGGCTTATTAAGCAGAACTTTTACAGTTAAGTTAGAGCACATCTGGCCACTGTCACACAAATATTTAGACTACATGAGGTGAAGTCCTAGGACTGAAGGATTGTAGCAACTTCTTAATCGATGCACTGTCCTACCTTCAAGGACAGTAATGACTTATCTCATTAAAATTGCTTTTTTTGTGGATAAGCTGTTCCAGTATCTCAGTTTTTGGACTCCTCAGAGATTGTAGTAGCATTTAATATAGAACTTTAAAGATTCAGATGATCTCAAGCTTGTCTGTCTGGTCATTAGCACACAGAGTATTAATGCTCCAAGCTGTAAACAAGCTCCTTCGTGTGGTCCAGGGTTTGATTCTGTTGGCCTTTACTTGCATAACTGCTCCTGGACTAACTCTGACAAAAGGGTTCCACGTGGACCAGTGCCCTACTCTGGTTAACAAACACAAATAAACTAGCTTTATGATCAGTGTGAGTTTGTGAAAACTAATGTTAAACAAATGTGAGGTATAGTAATTGTAAGCTAGGTTCTCACAGTGTAGCGGCTATGTTCAGTATTCCTTCATGTGTCGTTTAAAAGGATCAACTCTTTTAGATGCAAAATGCTAAAAGTCAGAAGCTAATCCATATGATGAATATAGTTGTTGCACACTGTAAATGCTAACATTTAAGACATTAAAATGAGGCAAGAAGCGGTCTAAATACCTGCTGAAAATACTGTTTGACTTTATGTGGCATACTGTAGAAGGATTCTGTAAATGTGGCTGATGAGTTAGCATATTCCCAGGAATGCCACGGAGCTTCAAGGCAACGTAGCACTATACATGAATTCTTCATATTTCTTGAATCATTTCCACTATATTTTAAAGTTGCTTGTCACACATCTTTGTAGGTGTTACAGTGGAAACCTTGCTGACAATTTTATTTTAATTTTAGAAAGTTTGATTGACTACCGAACAGTTGTGCACCACTTTTTGTTTTGTAATATTGAAGTATATAGATGTTACATCTTTCATTGTCTTAACAGTACGGGAAGAGAGAAATAAATTTGTTAGGATGCATTAAGCATTTCTCAGGAAAATATCTTTTTCTATGCAGGACCGTCCCTGTTGAGGCAATTGCAATATGTGAATATTAGAAAAATGACAAATGTCCTGAGATTTTAGGAAAACATATTTTCTATGTTTCCTGCAATAGGTGGAGAAACCAATTATTCTGTCTGAAACACCTTAATATAATATGAAATAACAGAAACAACTTAACTTGTACAACTGCAAGTTCTTAATTTGGCAACAAAGTAAAGTCCATTCCTTGGCATTTGTTTTGATTACTGTTTGACTTGCAGAATTTCACATTTCATAAAAAAGTCCCGTGTTAGGCATCAGAAGAGGTGACAACCTTTACAAGTTTTGCTAGACATGTAAAAATTTGTGGAAAAAGAAGTTGTTGAAAGCACATTAAACTATAGTCAGCAGAGTACAACTAGTCAGTCATACACTTATAATAAACAATTTTTAGCATATTTAACTTAGAACATATTTCATTGTCAGCTTAAAAGTCTTGCAAGTATAATATCTGGGTCTATTTTGGTGACTACTGTGGTACCGAACCTAAGCAGAAAATGATTAGTCCAGAGTATAAAACTTACATTTCCTTTGTGTGCTTATATATTATTTCTAGTTACCCTTCATGAGGCTTTTTCGAGACTTTACATGTAAATGTTATTTTTAAATACAGCATAGTTGGTACTAATGATGTCTCTTTAGCTGCGCCTTTCGCAGAACTATTTCTACAACTTACATATGGCATTTTTAAATTACAGCATAGATGGTACTAAAAGCATACTGGTAGTTGAAGAAGGTGAATTCTTAAAGGCATAAGTAGTGCAATGCCTTCTTCATGGTTGGGTACTCAATTTCAGTTCTTCCCACATAAATAAACATACTTGCAAAACTGTTTTGACTGGGTGTTAGCACTCTTAACTAGTAGCCATGGATGCATAGTTTGTTTTGGGCATTACCTTCCATTCCAGGTTAATGAGAATCTCTTCAGGATCACCGTGGGCTATTAGAAATATGGTTAAGGACAAAATAGGCTACAGTCACAAAAACTTTTTGTTTAATGGCATATAACATTTGAAGTAATATCTTGGCAGTGATATTTTCTTGTAAGTAGTGAGCAAGGGTGAAAGTTGTACAGCTAGTAAAATTGACAAAAGCTATTTCATAGGTTCATAGGTAGATACTAGGCTATCAGCCCTAGGGCCTATACAAGCCTAGCCATAACGATTCCCTGGCTATTGCTTCCCACAAATATTTACTTTTCTGGACCCCTGTCTAGCAGGTTCACTGATGTGATCCCCGGGGTGAATTTCCTATTTCCCATCCAATCATCAAGGTTCCTCTTGAAGAGGGCCATTGAGGCGCTCTGCCTGACATGTATGGCAGCCTATTCCAGAGTATGGGGAGTCTCTGGGTCAGGAACCTATCCCTCCAGCATGTTCTATTCATCGTGATGATAAGGTTAATATCCCTGGAGCGTGTGGCTTGGAGGGATTGGGATGTCTTTAAGTGTAGCATGTCCAACAACTTTGGGCTTGACATGGCCTTGTATGTTAGGCAGAGATCGCCTCTGATTAGGCAATATGCGACAGAGTATAGGTGGAGTTTCTTTAGATGGTCAGCATAAGCCATCTGCTTTAGGCCTCTGATTCTTTTTGTGAGCTATTTTTGCAGCCTTTCTAGTTGTTGCAGATGTCTTGTGAGGTATATACCAAACGGGGAATTGTATTCTATAATGTGTCTAATGAGGGATGAGTACAGAGGAACAATGACCTCTTTTTTTCTGTATGAAAAGCCCTTAGTGATGAGGTGTGCCACATAGAAGGATTTACTAACTGTTGTGGCTATGTCGTTATCAAAGGTGAGACCACTGTCCACCTGTGTTCCTGGGTCTCTTATCACACTTTCGGTGTTTAGTGTACTGCCACTTATGTGGTAGTTCACAGGTATATGTTTTTCCCCAAAGGGGACAACTATTCATTTTTTGGCATTTAGCTTGAGCCCATGGCTCTGGCACCAGGCATCTGTTTCTGTAAGGCCCTTTTGTAGTATATCCACATCATTTGGGGATTCAATAATGGCTTCCAGCTTGCAGTTATATGCGAACTTTGTAAGCCAGAGTCTCTTAGTGTTGTTAAGAGCAGACCACTTCTGAAGCATTCACTTGGATTAAACTGTTGCTCTACCACAGATGGTTTGCCATTGTAAAACTGAAATCCCTAATTAAATACCAGCTGCTGTTTTGAAAATTAACATAATCGCTGGTTCAGTGATGGGGTGTATTGCCATGAATTGTATGGAGAAGAGATTCTTGTGTAGTCTTTTTTGAGGCTGTGAGTATATTAACAAATTACCCTGAGACATTGTATGGTGTAGATGTATGTTGTGTTTGTTATGATAAACAGCAGTTTTGGTGCTGTACTTGGATAATCATCCAAGTGACTAAATCCATTTTAATCAATTTCACATATCTGTAAGTTTCTGGGTGTTTTTTAAAGTTTGGTTTAAATTACTATGGTTTGTGTGTTGATGGAACTGGAGAGTACCTGTTTGTTTTTTCTGTAGCTCTATTTACAGGTTCCAGAAGGTAGACTGTACTTTCTCTTTTATATAAGAACAACTGTATTGTTTAAAAAGTTTGATTGCCTTTTCCAAGCCATGTTGCGCTTTTTTTTTTTTAAAAAAAAGTTATGTTTCTCTGTTACTACCATGCTGCCCATCTTCTCACTTCACCACTTCACTTTAACGTACATAGCCGCCTCCTACCATTTCAGGGCTGGTAGTGCAGATGGGCAGGATTGCCTAATCTTTCACCACATGCTTTTTCCTTCCTGTTGTGCTTGGAGTGCTCTAATTCTGTGCCTTTTCAGTTCGTTTGTATGAAAGCAACTGCTGTAAAAAACAGCTTTTTTATCTGAGTGAACACCTTTTATTCTTCACCTTGCCCAGTGTTTTTCTTTTCTTTTTTTTTTTTCTGGATGCAGTCTGTGATCCAGGTATTTCAAGAACCAGTTACCTCAAACTCATGTTAAACAGTGTTGCTCTCTGGATACTCCTTGATACCACAATAACTAATTTGATATATACACACTTGCACACACAGAGATGTATGTGTGTGTTTGTGTTTGTATATCTTTATGTACACACCAACAAGGAACCTCATTGTATTGGTGTCTTTGAAAGAAATGATTCCCAAGGACTAGAAAGGCATTCTTGTCACTGCAACATGTTAACACCACTTAGGCCTTAAGAACTCATAAATGGCATGGTGCTGGAATGTCAAAAGGGTGTAATTCTATAAAGTGCTTCCTGATGTGTATTTTTTTATTCTGTTTTGTCAGTATTCTGGACATGTGTCATTTAACAAGATCTGGTTTAGTGGAAAATTAGAATGCCTGATTTCAGGTATATTAGTAACATATGGAGGTAGTTTTTCTCTATTTATAAATCTGATGATGCTGTGGAGAACGTTCATTATTTCAGAATTCATAAACTGTTCAGGAATTTTTTAGAAGAAACTTCTCCATTTTTTTTTTTTTTTTTTTTGCAAAAGGGTAGCTGTTAGCCAAATAGTGGTAAACAGGACAGTTCAACTTTCTGCTACAGTTTTGATTGGTGCTTCAATTTATATTTAAAATAAGCATATTGGTTCCAGGCAGGGTTTTATGGTTACAGCTTTGTGCATTACTCTGTTACCAGTTCATCTTTTTGGCACATGTTCAGGTTAGTAATCTAAATAAAAATATGTTTTCTTACAAATGATCTGAAAATTCACTGTAGAAGTAATTATCTAGATGAGTTGTCCTGGACTAATTCTTACACTGTAGCTTGTTTAGTTATGTAATTCATTGGTCCATTCTTTTGAAACCATCACAGATGGCCCTTATTTTAATAGTTTGTTCACCTTACAATTTTAAGTGGTAACATCAGTCTTTGTGTGTGTGTGTGTGTGTGTGTGTGTGTGTGTGTGTGTGTGTGTGTGTGTGTGTGTGTGTGTGTGTAAACTGCACTTCCTTTCAGATAATTAATTGTCAAAAATGGTTAGACAACAGAAGTTGCTTCTGTTATATATCAGTGTTCAAACAAGTGTCAAATGTGTTGAGTAATATTATCATGCAGGTCTTTTATTAGGCTTTTACAGAAGTATTATCTCTGGAAAACATCTGTCTTGAGAGTGCCACCAGTCCCTGAAGGTATTGCATCCTTGAAATGCAGTTGTGGCAGTAGCATCCTTGGTAAACATTTCTTGATCCAAGTTACATGCCATAAATTCCACTCAATGCCATTTATGGGGTCCCCTCTTTTTCACTTAGCTAAGTCATGTTTTTGAATAAAGTTTGTGTACCCTGCTTGGATTATATCAGATTTTCCCTACAGTAACACTAATTTAGCATTTTAAATTTCAGAATTGTAATGAACTGTGGATGAAATTGACAGCCTTTGAAAAAAAGCTGATTGATGGCCAGTGATGCTCTGATAAATTTATGTATTCTTTCTTACATAAAGTCCATTTTATGTAGTATACACTATATTGCATAGTGTCAATAGTTAAGTGATGTTTTTGAAGCATACAAATGCTGGCGCCAGCAATAATAACACATCTGTAAAATACCTGAATATAAATGTAAACCTGGAATGCCAGCTTTTACACAGTTGGTGGAAGTTAAGAGTTCTAAGGCTAATAACTGGGATCCCTTTCTGCATAACATTTTACCTAACGTGTATATATGTGTATTAGATTTGTTAAAAAATGTGGTCAACATATGAGAAAGTGCATCTTGGTAGGTAAAAGTTCATTTTAAGAGCAGAGGACCCAGCTGACTGAATAAATTGTACCCAGGCTAACCTGGTTGAGTAAGACAATGCCATTTTGGAAAACAGTGGGGGGGGGGAAAGAAACTTTTCTTAGTCCTTGGTTAATATTCAACATGTACTGTTTGTATACCAGGATATGTGAAATGTAAATGTTGTAGGTTATGTTTCACTATTGTAGCTAAAGTATAGAACAGAGATAGCTTGTACTACTGATTTTAACAAAATGCTATACTAAAAAGTATCCTGTATAAAGAAAAGTATACACAATTCAGCTTCATGCTGTAACCCCTTTTGAGCTGAAGAGTATATATGTGTACACTTGTGTACATATGTATATCTTGAAGTAAATGTCTGTTGTATCACAGTTATAACATGAAGACATTTTGGAGAGATCATTGTAACATAGCTCATACATTTGCAGTGGATCTTTGCTCCTTTTTACTGTGGTAATTTTAGAAATGAGTATGGAGTTTGAAACTAGATATGCCGCATTGAGGTTTTGCTGCTTCAGTCCTCTCCACTGGGTGCCAGAATAAACCAATATGAATGTAGTATTTGCCCTGTGTGAAGCAGCCATACCTCAACCGATAGAAGAAAATAACTAGAAAGAATTATTTCAAGTTTTATCTTTTTGTATATGAAAATAAACAATAAAATACTGATAAAACAGTTGAGGTCTGTGTATGTGTTGCTTTTTTATAAAACTGCTTGTTGCAAAGCATTTGTGGAACACTGCCAGACTTCATTTTACACAAAGTCCAATGGAGTTATTATTTGTGATGCAAAAAGAAGTGAATTCTGTGCTTTATTTGTTGTTTTTTGGTGCTATATGTAACACCATGGCAGTAAGCTTTAGAACTGATGAAGCGGTATTGGGTCTTTGCTCTGCAATAACCACGTCTGGGAATGTGCAAACTCTTAAGAAAAACATGCAACATAACTTTTGACAAATTGAAAACTGACATTTCTTTGTTGGGTCCTATTTTTGTAGCACAATTGAGTTGATTTCATATCTTCCAATAAGCCAACAGGTATAATTAAAAAAAAAAAAAAAAAAGACCACTTGTATGATGCTTTGGAAGAAGATAATACATTCAAAGCCAAGACATTGCAGAAAAAAATCACATGTTCAAAACAAACCAAGAGGGCACATGGCAGGCTTTGTAGTGCTGTAAACTTCTATTAGTTTAAATGTTTACAGTATGTAAATTGTTATTAAGCTACTACATACTTTCTAACCTCAACGTCTTTGACATGGTGGACTACCTTCTTGCCTTTTGATAAACCTGGCAGAAACCATCTGCTATATATCAGTACATTCACTTAAGTTGCATCTGACTACTATAGTTGACCCCATGAACAGCGCTACCATCCACCAAGTTTACTAGTAGTAGCACTTGTACACCATGCATGCAACTACAGGGATTTAGACTTGCCAGACAGCCTACCACATGTCACTGAGAAGTGGGAGGAACCTGGAATACCTGGAGAAAACTCACACAAACACAAGAAGGCCATGCAGATACTGCACACAAGGCACCCCAGGATAGAACCAGAGAACCTCTTGCTGTGAGGTGCCAGTTCTGCATATTATCCCAAAACTTGCTATTCATTTAACCAGAAACTGTCGTCATTATGAGCCTCGACAGATTAATTGTCATGATCTTGTACTTCATACTCCAGCAGCAGCATCAGAAATGTTACACAGGGTTTGAGTCTTGGATTATTTTCATTCCCGATATTCGGATAGAATTCAGAAAGCATTTGATATGATTGACTTGCACTGATGTAATGATAATTTGCTCATCAGGGTAATTCGGGAAAGGTACACTTATTCAACATGTGTTACTTTACATGGCAACCAATACAAAGGTGATACATGCAATCTATCATTTAATATATTTGTAACTGCACAGAGCAACTTGTAAAGGTAATGCTGAGGATTGGACACTAAAACACCAGTGTTATACACATTCAATTGTGTTGTGTCGAGTAGTTCAAAAAGGACAACTACTATAAAACTACAAAGTTAATGGGAAGAAGGTATACACTGCTGTAGTGAGAGAACAAGTAGTGAAATGAGCAGAAGAGCAGATAACAGAAAACAACAAAAGACTTGCTGTCTGAAAATTGTATTTATTATTAAAAGAAGTTTTGCGTACATATTGTAAATTTTTAGTTGATCTTTTATTGTATTACTTTTGAGGCAGGTTGTCAATTGTATACTTTTTAGGAACGGATTTTTAATTGTGCGGTTTTTGTAACTGACTTTTTTAATTTTTTCCTTTCATCTCTCTGAATTTGAGACTGTACAGAATGTGAAAGGTGTAGACTGGAGGTGGGGTGAGAATTTTTTTTGTCTGAAGACTGCTTTCAATTTGGATTCATTTTCAGTGTTTGCAGATGGGATTTGCACAGAAGGCCTTTAAAACAAAGCTCCTCACTTCAAAAGTGGTTTGCATTGTACATTTATATTTTCCTGCTGTTTTTATGTAACAAGTGGCAACAGATGATGTTTCAAGTTACAAAGAACCTCCAGTTATCAATGTGGTAGGTGAGTGTGAAAGCTAAAAAAAAATAAACTGGAAGTTTGGAGAAAAAAAATACGCCATGGAAGTCATCCTTTTACTTTCATGCTAGTTAATATTTGGAAGTACCTGCAGACCTTTTCTCTCAACATTTTTGTTGAAGAATTCTAGACAAAGTCAAGTATAATTGGGGGGCAATTAAAATCAGGGATCATTTTTACATATTGCTCTAAGTCACTTAAAATGTTAACAGAACAACAGGTTTTGCATAAAGATGCATTTTCTGAACAATAAAAAAATAGGAAATTGTATCTGGCATTATTGATCGACAGTAATCCTCAGTCATTTATCAGAAAATAAAAATTTTCCAAAGGACAGAGCAAAATATGAGGAAAACTCAGGAACTTTTACAAAATCTTGATGAGTTGAGAGGTATGCTGCAAAGGAACTGAAAAAAGACCCATGTATAGATAGCGTGACTGAAGTATTTGATAGTGTTCCCATGGGTAAAAAAATAAAAATAAAGCATATGCAGTATATACATTGATGGGCATTGTACTTCACTGTTGCAGTGGTTACTATTGAGATTTCTTGCCTTACAGAAACCAAATGCTGTCCTGAATATCAAAAGACTTTTCCCTTCCCCCAGGCTAAGTAGATGCCCTACTCTCAGAGATCAGGACATCTAGGTATAAACGCCTGTTTGCCAGTACCATTTTTTAGTTCTTTCTTGTCATTTGAGCCTAATTTGTCTGCATCTTGAGTACAATGGTCAGTCCAAAGCCTCTAAAGTTAAGTACCCCATTTGGGAAAACTTTTTTTGTGTGTCTTGATCAAGTGTAGATGTCAGGAAAATTCTCTATCTGTTTAGAGTGTGGAAAACAGATCTCCACTGGGATTTCTACTCTGCTTGTTCTCCCTCGGTCCAGATGTTTGTCCTCAATGCACTTGCTTAATTTCTCATATTTATTGTAAGGACAAATCCTTGCAGAAATATTTAGAGCAGAATAAAGAGCATTGATGGCCTTCACTCGCTATGGCATCCACCAGTCCTTCTATCTCCCACAAAAAAGAAGCATCCTAGAAATGAATGCTAGAGAACTGAACAACCACCTTCAGTCTCTGTCAAGCCCACACAGGCTCAAGATTCTCAAAGAATTTGAGGCATAGCTTGGGTCTCAGCCCCATCTTTCACTGGCCTACCCACAACATTTATTCAGGTTTGCAGAGGATCTCATGGAATTTGTGAGAACTTGGCAATTACACCATACAGAGCTCCTGTCAAAAGGAAAAAAGACACTTCCCCACAGAAGTCTTTATATTCTTATGACTCAGATGAGGACCAACTGATATGTGACAAAATTCTTAAAGGATCCTATGACAACTCTGATTTAGATGATACTCTAGTGTCAGCCTCTCCTCCTGAGGATATTTCCTTATGGAGAAACTCTTCATCAAATGAAAGTCCCTTTCAGTTGAGAAGTTTAGGAATATCCCCAGTCCAAGAAAAATATCAAATAGTATCCAAGTCTTCCTGAGCCAAAACCTCTGTCCATTCCTCCAGTGTTGGAATTGATGGATGATGTGATTCACTATATGTCCCTACAGGCTGACTTCCCACGTTACACCCCTAGGAAAGTAGACCAGTTCTACAGTGTGCTTGAGTCCCAAAAGCACTTGTGCAGGGATCCATTGTCGGGGAATCCAAGGCTACCTTTCCAGTGATAGAGAGGGAGGGAGCACAGCCCTTGATAGATTAGGAAAAAGGCATACACACATGAGCAACACTGGCTATCACAGCCCCAAATTATTAGTTTCATATAATTAAATAGCAGGAAAACATTCTGGATCAGATGAAACAAAAGGTAGAGGGGATTGAAGATAAGGACCCTCAAAATGAATTGCTAGATCTGTGATATGCTATTTCCCAAGTTGCCAAGCACTCCTTCAAATGTGGCCTTCATGCTTTGGAGTCCTCAGGGCAGCTGCCACAGGGCCAGTTTTCAGGAAACATCCATGATGTACAGAACAGTATCTTCCAGAGCATGTTAGTGCCTCTTTAGACAAGGATTTCATTTTTGGACTCCATCCTCCAAGTGCCTTTAAATAGCTAAATGAGAGTGTGAAGACAATGCAGATGCTCAAAGACTTTCTGCAGCTCTACCACCTAGGTTCAACAGAAATTACCCCACCAAGACAGTCCTTTCCTGTCCCTTAGACCAAAACTAAGAGCAGAAAGATCAGAAAAGGAAAATTCTCCAGAAAGTGACAAGCCAATTCCAAGACCAGGCCTGGTAGGCCCCCATCCTAGGAACCTGACAGGGAACAGCTCTAAGTCGAGAGTACCTCCCTGTACCCTAGAAAATCCTTCCCCATTCCACTACCTCTCCAGGAGTGCTACAGGGTAGATTGGCCCATTTATATACTGGCTAGCAAAAAAAAATTCACTTTGGACAGATTAGGTTCTAGACCTGGTAAAGTCAGGACACAGAATACATTTTGCAAGCATGCCAAACATTTCAGGCATTTCCCCAATTCTGAAAGACCAATATATGAAGCACAGGTTCAGGTCCTAGAACTCCTGTCTCCAAGGTCCATGCAGCCTGTACAGTAGAAAGACAGGGTGACAGGGTTTTACTCAAGGTTGTTTCTGGTCCACAGAAAGGAAGGTTCATGGAGGCCTGTCTTAGCCCTCTGAGAATCAAACAAGTTCCTGCTTATTCCCAAATTCAAAATGCTCACCCTCCAAAAGCATACAAGCTTTAATTCCACCTCATACTGTCACAGTCACTTTGGAAGAATGCCTGCTTCCACATCCCCATAGAGTAGGACCACAGGCTGTTCCTTCACTTCAAGGCATGGGATCACACTACCAATTCTGTTCCTTGTTTTTGACTTGTCCATTGCTCTTAGTTTTTACCAAATTCATGGCTCCAGTGATAGTTTACTACAATATTTACCCATATTGGAACAACTGCCTTATTCAGGCAGTATCTATGGAGGAACTGAAGACATCCCTCCTGCTGACTGTGGAGCTTTTCTTCAGCCTAGGGTTCACCCCCAGCCTATAAAAATCCAGCCTCCAACCCTCCACCAAGGTTACATTCCTTGGCACATAGTTGAATTCCAGAGATCAGAAGGCATACCTTCCACAGGACTAAGTCCTATTCCTGACTCACTATTTCCAAGACATCCTGAAAAAAAAAAGGATGATCGACCAAGCAACTCCTCCGGAGATTTATGGTTTATAACTTCTTGCATCCTAATGGTATCCCTAGCCAGACTTTATATGAGGAAAATATCGTGGTACCACAAGAACATCTGGTGCCTGCATCAGCACTGCCTACAGTCTCTGGATTCCACTTCTTTCCTTCTTCAGGGAGGAGCTGCTGTGGTGGATTCGGGCATTGTCAAAACAACAAGGGTGCAAATGCAAGTGAGCACCCAGGTCCTCACTACCAATGCTTCAGACCTAGCTTTGGTGCTTATTTGGGAAAAATGACAGTGTAAGGCTGCTAAGAAAGTGCATTTAGGAAAAAGCACATCAACTTAAAAGAAATGTTGGAAGTACAGAAACAATAATGGCATTAAATTCTAAATGGAAATCAATGCAATGCTTATAAGCACATATACCACAATAATGTAATGTATCAACAGACAAGGAAGCACTCACTTCTACTTCCTATACTGGATGGTCATGAAACTCTGTGAATTAGCACAGGTGAAGGGTTTGACCCTCCTGGTTCAATGTCCTCCAGGAAGAGAAAACTGCATGGAAGGTTTACTAAACAAGTTAATCATAGACCCACATGAGTGGATACTCAAAGGAGAGATTCCTTCAGCTTACACACAGGTGTGGTTTTCCAGAAGCAGACCTTTTTGCCATGGATCAAAACAAGCAACTCAAGAAGTACTACTCAAGGGACCCTGGGGGATGGATGACTTCTCTTTCACATGGACATGGTCTATTTCTCTATGCCTTCCCTCCCCTATCCCTCATCTCCAGAGTACTTCAGAACATTGGGGCGAATGCACAAAAGGAAATCATAATAGCTCCCAGTTGGCCTAGTCCAACACTGTTATCTATTCTCCACAGCATGGCCAAGGAAGAACATTGGGTGCTACCTCTGAAAGTGGACTTCCTCACCCAGAACAGGGAATCAGCTATTCATCCCCATTTGGACACACTAAAACTCAGTGTGACTGATCTGATATTTATGCCCTCCAGACCGTTATTCTCAAAGAACTTCTTACAAATCCTTTAAGAATCCAGAAGACCAAGTATCAGGAAATTCTGCATTTCAAAATGGTTAAGATTCTCTCACTGGTGCATTGACAAAGTGCAACAGCCACTGCAAACAGAGCTTCCCCAAATCCTGTGCTACTTGACCGAACTTTACAATTTGGGTCTACCCTAGGTTTCTATGAAGATTCATGCTTTTGCTGTTTCAGCTTATCTGCCCAGTCACACTCCCATTTATTTTTATCACACCATGAAACAGTTCCTGATGGGTATCATTCAGTTGAGAACACCAGTAAGGGCTTCCCTGCCCCTCCTTAGGACCCAATTTTCTCTGAATAATTGACTCTACCACCTGGAATAAAATTGCTTTGCTAGTGGCTCTGTCCTGCTAAGAGAATCTCTAAGCTTCCTATCCTTATGTGTAGAAATCCTTTCAAATTTTCCATAGGTACAGGGTACATTCTGCATCGGCCCCTCATTTATGCCAAAGGTGATGTCAAAGATTTGCAGAATTGATCTATTAACCTGCCTGTTAACCTTCAGTCAGAAGAGAAAAAACACTGTATTTATTAGATATGCATAAACAACTCATATTGTACTTGTAAAAGACTAAAAAAAAAAAAGAAATAAAATCTGATCAGCTGTTTGTACCATTTACAAAAAATAGAGGGAAGGCCAGTTAACCATCAATAAATGGATTATCAGTTGAATTTCCTTCTGCTACAAGCATCATGGAAGGCCAACACCAAAACAGATCAATGCACACTCCAGGGCAATGGTAGCTACTGCTGCATCCATTAAAGGAGTACCCATCCACTCCATCTGGCAGCAGACACCAGGTCCTCAACAGTGATACTGAGCCTGTAGGGCTAGAGCAGATTTTGCCTCAGTCATTCTGCAGAGGTTCATCTCATCTGCCCCTTCCTCTGTCCATCCACCCATTTCACTTTAGTGTTGGGAATCTTCCCAAGAGTAATTATGAAAACGGTGATGTATAAGAAACATAACTGTATACATTGAAGTGTTTTCACTGTTGCAACACTTATTCCCTTCCACCTACCCCCTTTTCCTCCATCTTGAACCATGGTTGGTGTCAGTACTCTCCCTTAAAATTAGGATCCTTCTCCCAGCACTTCCTTTTATAATCCCAAGTTTGATCTGAGGACATTTCTGGGCAGATCATGCTTCTGACTACCCTGGAGTGAGTGGGATACCAGTCAGAGGCAAGAAAGACCTGAAAAATGGCACTGGATGACTACTCTTTATGCCCCCAGCAGGCTGACATCTAAGGAGAGGACATTCAATGGACCTGTGGGAAGGGAAAAAGTCTGTGGTGTTGATGTCTGCCTCGGGCTTCTGTGAGACAGGAAATACCAAGAGTACTTTTTGCAGCAGTGAAGTTACTCAAACATTACATTTATTGTAAGTTCCTGTACAACTGTACAGTTTTACTGGAGACAGTACTGTTCCTGTGGTAGATGATATTGTAGAGCTTGAGAAAGTAAGTAATACTTTATGAAAGCTTAACATAAACCTTCCTAATGCAGTGTTTAGCTTGTAAATACATGTTTAATTCTGCCCTGAAACTTTTACTCTTTTATTACTATTTTTTTTTTTTGAGAAAGTAGGGATCACAGAAGCAACAGAAGTGATGCAAATAAAATTCTTCATTGCAAAGAAGCACAGTATATGTTCACAGCTACATGGGAGAGTTCTTGTTTCATTCCAATATCCTGGATTACTTTAGCTCGTCTTTTGCCGAGGCACATTTCACTGGACTTCCAAGATGGCTGCACACTGAGTAACAGCTTAATCTCAGCTCTCCCAGTGTGAAAACAGAAACTCAAAAAAAAAGAGAGACAGTTAATTTGTATTTTTGGGTAAATTTCACTTACTGGCTAGTAAGTGTACTGCCTGTATGCCAGCAAAGAAGAAATTTAGAGACACTGAAAGATCAACCACAAAAGGTGAAGAGAAAATACTGGAGAGAATCCTGTTGCTGGGCAGCATAAAACAGTTCAAGATCCAGCTTTGGTGCAAGAAACGATTTTCAGCAATCGAGGGAAAAAAATCAGATGTGCTTAGAGCTGACTAAAATAAATTAAACACTAAAGGGGTATATTAAATAACAGGCTGGAGAAAAACTGAAGGATCTTTAAACAGATATTAAAATTAACTGATAAAACTGCAAAAATCAGAGGTCAAAATGAAGAAATGTCTGATTATGAGACTGCTCAAGAAGAGATTTTAAAAAATGGTAGAATTAGAGGGCGAACACATTGGGAAAACCTGAGATCTTTGCTGTAAAAGAGAAACTGGAAGGAACAGATTATATTAATTTTATTAAAACACAAGTAACTGGACTGGTATTCCACAGCAGAAGTTGTTAATTGAAAGGGCATATCATGTGTATGCTCCAAATCTGGCTATGAGAAAGCAGCCAAGACATGTAATAGTAAAGATGTAGTCCTGCCAGCATAAAGTGTTAATTCTGACAAAACTGTGGCAGGACTAAGTAGTAAAGTAGTAGTTAGAGACAGCAGAGTATTTGTTTGGAAAATGATTATTCACTGTACACCAGGTAGAAGAGGAGTAAATTTATTCCAGCAATCAGGGAATGTTGAGAGGCAGGTTTGAGATTCAAGCTGCTGTATCCAGCTATCTTCAGAATTTTTTTCCTGGAGGATCAAAGTAATTTTTGATGCAGAACATGTTAAGGAGGTAATACAAATACAAATGTTTGTCCAACAAAAAATGAGCTATCAAACAGAAAGGGGCTCTGTTTCTTGTTCTTTTGATAACAAAGCTCATACAGAGACTTTGCCAGAGAAACATTTTCCAGTATTCCAAAGGAAATGCTTGAGAGACAGAGAAAAGTAGAGGAGTTGACAGAGCCAGCAGTGCATTGAAAATGAACTAGAGACTGGAGTTGGGAGATGAAGATCAACAGGGAAGAAAGCAACTCTGAAATTAATGAATAAATGTGGGATTGCAAAGCATTAATCACATTTATGAAATGTGGCTGAACAAGAAAAACTGCAAATTTTTGACTTTGTAGGGGACTCCAAAGCGTATGCCCTACTTCATGTCATTAATGTTTGGAAGAGCTTAGAGGAGAGAGAGAGGTAACCAAGTAAAATAACTTTTGATCTTAACTGTATTTTTATAAAACATGGCATATATTGCATGCTATATGGTAATTTTCAGTTATTTTTGCGTTACAAGGATACTAAAGTAAACAGATGCCCTTTTATCCTTCTTCCTTTCTTTAGGTGTAAAAAATGTAGGTACTGCAGTTTAAAAAGAGAAGAAAGCCTGATCAAAAGCATGTTTACAGTAATAGGCTGTAATATTGGGTTGTTGAGGCGAGGGATGGATTGTAAAAGTATATAGATCATGATATAAGTAAATATGATATGCTTTCTATTACTTGTACATAGAAGAATGTCTGGATTGAGGCCATTGGCTTGATCCAACATAAAGTTTTAAATGGAAACAAGTAAATAAGAGAACACAGAATGTAATAAAAAGTCTTCCTTTGTCAAATAGATTTTCACCATGCAACATGAGAAGCTTATAACTGAAGGCAACTGTGTATCTGGTTCTCATGTTTTTATTGAAACAAGCTGACAAGAGAGCAATAAAACACAGTACAATATTCATTCAGTAGCTAAAAGATAATCCCCAGGATTCAAGAAACTCCATTTTGGGTCCCTTACACAGAGTATTTCCATGTATACAAAGTTGTGTCTGTGGAGGTGCCTTGCAATGTTTGTGTATATGTGTGTGTATATATATATATACACACACACACACACACACACACACACATATAGTGTAGATGATATTAATATTAACATGTATAAGGGCTGAGACACTAATATTGTCAGTTATTTACCTATTCATTTAGATGGGTATTGTGCATATATTATCAAAAGTATGTACTATATTCATGTAAGCATGTTTCTGCAATCCCATTTGAGTAGAGTTACACAAGCGGTTGTATATCAAATAGCCTTGGGATTGCATTGCTTTTTATTTTTTTTATTGCCCACTGTTGCGTACCACTTACCATCACACAAATACACACACCCTGACTTACCATGTTTGCTCAGTGGTAAGCAGTGCACAACTTTTTCAAATGTAGCAAAAAACAGGCAGTGTGCACTCTCAGTAAGCGTAATACATGCAATTGATGGGAAAACATGATATTTAAAGTGGAATTGGAAGGAAATGCTCATACATTGAGCTTGATCTTTAGGAGACATGGCTGGTGTTGGAGAGTGTGTGCACTTCAGAGCACAATGTTGGGGTGTTTAGGAGCCTAAGGTCTTTGTTGGGCCCCTAGTTAAGGAGCATGACCCACACCTTTTGCCGAGGGACTAGTCAGGTTCTCAGTATAAGTCTGAAGTCTGGATTAGTTTGGCTAGGGCTTTGACCAGTGTGACAGGTAACCCTTGCATTGGTGAGCAATACTATCATTATTACAATGATCTCCATAGGAGGAAGAGGGATACCCTTGATCAGTGGGTCAGAGAATGTAGAGCAGGAACACTCCACAGATGTGCAAGTATAAAATGCATTGACCAGTTGTAAAAGTTATAGCTGAATATAGTCAAGACTGGTATTCATAATGACATTCTGTTTTTTCTTTTTCCTCAGCTGCTGAAGAATGGCCTCAAATGTGAGGTCTTATGGAGCGTGCCTGTGAAGGATGAGAGAAGCATATGTAGTATGCATGCGTGCATATAAAAAGTACTGTTATTGAAGCTTTAACAGTTGAAGATGGATTACTTGTTATGTCAGACAGTTGTATGTAATTGAGCATGCATATCTCAACTGTAAAAGAATGTATGCATACCTTACCCTGTAGCACAAAGCAACCATTTTGCATTCTCTAACAATGAGCATGCATGTATAAAATGTAAAAAGAAAGTTGCATGCATTAGTCTGTAGTCTAAAAGAAGAGTAGAATATTAACAGTAGTCCGTGGTTGTGGGTTCAAAAACCACACTCCCCAAATATACAATACTGTGTTATGTTTTCATCATTATATACACAATACTGTTAGCTAATCATCATTATACCAAGTTACTTAAAGAACTCAATACCTCTGGCATGAATGGCCTACTGTCATATCTAATCATGGACATGTGCAATATATGCACAAATGAATGATTGCTAGCTGCAGTCTGATCAGTACTACAATGTCCATCTGTTAGTAACTGGGTAGTCTTCAAAGTAATAAAGAAATTTCTTAGGAGATGATAGTGTTAAAAGTAAAACGTAACAGAATAGTGTGAAATAATTGTAGAAAGCTTTTGTATATTAACTATGAAGTCAGTAATGTGAGGTATATTAACTATGAAGTCAGTAATGTTTTTCTCTCACTCCACCCCTTTTTTCTTTTTTATTGTTTAATTTGTTTTCATGTTATTATATATAATTTTCTATTTCTTTGTTTTAATTTATTTCTAATTTTGTTTGTTGTTATATGTTTGTTTTTGTTGTAATTGTTATGTTTATTTTTTTTTCTTTGTTCATCTGTTTATTTTTTTATCTATTTCTTATTTTCATTTTTTTTGTTTTTTAATTGTATTTTAATGTTTTTTTATTACTACAGCACAGCAAGGTAGGCAGGTCCCACGTGATCCTTCTGTTCTCACTCCACTGGCTACAACCTGGCAACACCCCCTCTGCTCCCCCTGCACTACCCCTCAGGTAGTTATACCCCAGAGGATAGGCCTGTGGTCCCCTCTGGGAGCGCAGTGATGGAGGGGGTGTATTTATCACCTGGAATGAGTTGCCAAGTATGGTACATAGGATTGTGTACAGCACAGTGGACATGTGCCTACACCAGATAAAATGACTGCTCTCCATCCTGGTACAGAGCACCCATCAAAGATGCACACGGGCACCGCAGCTTCCAGCATAGTGAGGGGAAAGTGGTGACAGTCCACTGGGTGATGACTCGATTCTCACTGTCACCCATCCTGATGTCCATGAGACCTCGATTTCCCCACCCTCACCCCAACCATGGTGTTCACCCCCCTCTCATGTCCTTCACCTTCCCTGCGTCTTGTCTTGTATGTCCTGTCAGCAATTGCTTCCTCACCTTGCCCCAGACATGCCTCTGTCCCTTCTCCAGCATTCCTCTCTCTCCAAAAAAAAAAGTTGTCCTATACATAGCTCTCCATTTCACGTGCATGTCTGCTTGACACATTTGATTCAGTCCAGTTGACTATACAACATGATTATGTTGTTGTCACCTCTGTCTCTGGAGGTGATGGTCCAAATTCAGCTAATATTGTATACATCTGATCAGTTTTTACTGTTGAAGAAATGGATAGCTATGGCTCTTTCTTACACCCTTCCTGCACATTCCTGCCCTCCTTTCACTTTGTTTTTCACCCTTCTTGCTCCTCATTTCACCACTTTCCTATCTTCCCCATTTCTTTAAGGAATCATGCAATGTGCTGCATCTCTAAGCAACAGTAAACAGCAGTAGTATCAGTAAATGTAGGTAAAAATATCATACACACTTGTAAAATTAATGCCTACACCCCATTTCCAACCCAGTACCAGCTGCCTCCAACAATGCATTAACCTGTCCACAGAGTCAGTTCATTAGCAGGTGTATTTTATACAATCAATATTAGCTGTCACATTTTATCTTTATATTTTCCCTTTGTACTCCCCAGTGCTTGCTCCTTATGTCACCAATGTCATATTTTCAACATTAACTGTGTATGAAGCATCATTGCATGATGGACATTAATGTTCTATAAAGCCTTACTGCGCAATCCCCATTTATTTTATAACCATGCTGCGCATCGCTCAGCCTCGCTAAGCAAGGCAAATAAAATTTTATTAAATAACAAGAAATGAGAATAGGAGTGAATACTATTGACTTCAGCTTTATTTGTACCAGTTCTGTGTGGCCCCAAAGCAGGAACTTATTGCCTGAAGTCAGTTACTACCTGCAGCCAAAGATTCAGTTAAGTATCAGGTGTAAGCAACAGCAGTGAGGTCTGCTACTCAACTGACTCTGTAGCACCACCTTGTTAATACATTAATCCAACCTTGTTTTGGTTCATATGTTACTGGATTCAAATACAGGTGTATATAACTGTTTTACATTCTTTTAAGTGTAAATAAAAATGATAAATTGGGATACTTATGAATCTGTGTAATCATTTTTGTGGAAGATGGTAGTGGTTTCAAATACAGGTTTATATAATAGCTCTAATTGTTATTGCCATAGCCGCATGTCATTGCAGGATGTGCACCAACGAGCACAGATTTTAGAAATGGAGAAGGGAAAGTGGTGAAATGGGGAGCAAGCAGGGGGGAAATAAAGTGAAAGTAGGGCAGGAATGTGCAGGAAGCGTGTAGGAAAAAAACATAACTATCCATTTCTTCAACAGCAAAACATGATAATATATGAAGAATATTAGCTGAATTTGGTCTGTCACCTCCAGAGAGAGATGCGACCACAACACAATCATGTTGTATGGCCAGTTGGACCAAATCAAGGGTGTCATGAAGATGTGTGTGAAATGGAGAGCTATGTATGGGATGATATTTTTTTTGGGACAGGTGCCGTTTTTTTTCTTTTTGGCAGAGAGAGAGAGAGAGAGAGTAATGTTGGGGTAGGTACCTATGTATGTGTGGGTAAGGTAAGGTGGGTATGTGAGGAAGCAATGGCAGACAGAACATACAAGTCAAGACACGGGTGATGAAGGACACAAGGTGGGGTGAACACTATGGCTGTGTAGAGGGGCGGGGACATCAAGATCCCATGGACATCAAGTTTGGAGACAGAATCAAGCCCTCACACAGTGAACTGTCATCACTGTCACCTCACTGTGCCAGTGGCTACAGTGTCTGATGCCTGCATCTCCTTGTGTTATTCAGAACAATGATGAAGAGCAGTGTCTCCACCCGGCATAGGCATGCACCACCTCTGTGGCACACAGTCCTACACACCAACCTTGGCAGTTCATTGCAGGTGATAAAATCACCACCTCTGCACTGCTTCTGGAGGGAAACACTGGCCTATCCTGCGGGGCAGAACTACCTGAGTGCCCAGGTAGTGCAGAAGCAGCAGAGAGAGTACTACCCGGTTGTGTTCCTGATGTGCTGGGACTTGATGCTCTAGCTGGTGGAGTGGAGACAGGTGGCACCCATGGGACAGGCCTACCCTACTGTGCTGTGGAGAAAAAGAAAAAATAACATAAGGGGTGGGGAGAAAGAGAAAAGAAAAGGAAGAAAATTAGTAACATCATAAGTGAAATACAAAGCAGTGATACAATTGTTTCACTCTATTATGTTATCTTTACTTTAACCAGTACAAACTGTAAACAAACTTTATTATAATGTTTCTGAATACCCAGTTAATAATAACAGATGCACACTATAGTACAGATTTCAGCCAGCAATCCTTGAACTGGGCATATATTGCCCATGTGCAGGGTCTAATTCTACTAATTACATTTTACAGGAGGCTATTTGTGCCACTGCTAGAAAGATCTGCAGTTATAGAGCAATAATGATGAAAATGTAACAGTACTCGTTCATTTGGTAATTGTGGTGTTTGAACCTGCAACTGCTGACTGCTGTCTACTGCTGCAGTGTTCTGTGTTTCCAGAGAGTACTGCATGCATACTTTTCTTTTACAGTTGTGAGATATACGCTCTGTTTTATAGTACTGTATTCATAGGCTTCAAACTCTTACAGCAATAAATGTAGACAAAGTCATATATAATAGGGGGCCAAAGTCCAAAAAAATAGGGATGACTCTTGCATGCTTGCTCTTACAAACGTAAGGTGATAGCAATAACAGGTTTTGCACTGGCATGACTTTTCTGAAGGGTCTGAAATCTCAGTCTCACATTACTGACTTGATTTAGTGACATCCTGAACCCTTTTTCAGTTATTTGACTGAAAACCACAATTATATCTGTAAGTTTAAAAAAACTGGACATTCTGTGGAAATCTGTACAGTTGACCGGTATTATTGCATTACATTCCAACTAAGCCCATACCTCATAACCTAAAATATGGACCAAGCAATAAATAATGGGGGTACAAAGGCACACAAATAGCACATTTTACATATTCTTCTACAAACCTAGAAAAGTAATACAATAAAAAGCTTTGCATTAGCACATATGTTCTGAAAGGTATGAAGTATAAGATACAAATGTCATTTTCTGACTCTAGTCCTCAATGCTTTGGCTAAGACCTGCCAGACAAACACAATTTATGAAATTTACAAACCAAAATTATAAGGCAACCATCTGAACATTCTGCAAAAACTGTACAGTTGAGAGGTATTAAGGGGCAGTCTTTAACTTTTAATGCTACAATAACAGTACTGTTGTGACTCATACATACCACATGCTGCTTGCATCTCTGCCAGTCTACTTTCATGGGCTCTAACATTGAGATCATTATCTGCCTCAGCTGTGGAAAAAACAGAACAGAATCCCATTATGAATACCAAGCCTGACTATATGCAGCTTTAAACTATTACAAGTAATGTCTGAAAGTCATACTTACACATATGTTGGGGCCACCAGTCCAACTTTCTTTGATCCAGTGGTTGAGGGTATCCCTCCTCATCCTGAGGTCTTGGTAGTGGTTCCTATACTGTTCTCCAGTGTGGAGGATACCAGCAGCACTGGTAAGAGCCCCCAGGCTAGACTATTCCATGCCTCTGCCTTTGTGAGCTGTGCTAATGCATCTGCAGGAGCTGGGACCCATGTTCATTAACTAGGAATCCAACAAACCCTTTGGACTCCTGGACACCCCAACTTTGAGCCCTAAATCTCAAAACATCTCCAGAAATGCCTCCCATGTCTGTTACAAAGCGAGACCAATGTAGAATGCCAATTGCACATACTGTATTTACTCAGAGGGTGCACTTTTTGATTTGGCAACATTTGTAAAAGCTGCGCATCACTTACCATTGCTCAAACTGAGTGCAGTGGTGCAACGTGTTTGTGTGATCATAAGCAATGCAGAAGTTTGGTAACTAATGTAATTTTCATGTTATTTGAGATACAGGTAATTCTGTAACTGTGTTGGTCCAATGGGAAGTGCATGCCAAGTCACATAGTAGGAATATAGAATATACTTGCCTGAACATGGCAAACATTATACCCACAGTCATACTTTTGCTATTAACTAGAAAATGACAATACATAGATAACTCACAATATTACTGTGTCAATCTTAAGTCATATAAATTGTATATAAGCTACACTAGGTCAGCTGCTATAAGTGAGAGTGACCATAATGTGAAGTGGAGCAACATTAAAATTGAATGGAATATGCTGTATTTGAACCATAGACCATATGGATGTTAGTCCTGCACTGACAGCTATTGCAACAGGAAAGTTGGGAAATCCCTTCTCTAGGTTTCAGTTCATTGCTATATACTGCAATGTGACAGTAAAACAAAGACTGTACACTTTGTACTCAAACCCAGGACCAGGACCATCTAGACTATAGCCTGCTGCCACAGAATAAGTTACAAAGCATCCCCTAAGTATTCATTGTTAAGTTCTTGCTGTTAACCGCAACACAACAGTGCTTAGTGTGTTTCTACAATGCACAATTACATTAATAGAAAGCATCTGGTTTCTATTTTTGGCTCTCTGGGTCTTCTCTGCTACCTGGGTGGTCCAGTTTGTGCAATGCTGCTTTATGCACAAAACTGATTAGCATAGCCAAACCTGTTTGTGCTAAGTGGCGCATAGTGCAAACAATGCCCCCCATCACCCACTAAAGAAAGACAAAGGAGAAAAAAACAGGAAGAATTTAATTTGTTACTACACAGGAGGTCTGTATTTCAAATATCACTCCAATACACCTTCGGAAAACAGGATGGGTGCCTTATCCCTGTTTGCAACACAAACAGCTTGGCAGCAAACAACTTTAAATTCTCCAAACACAAAATCAGGCTACCAGTGAACAAGGAAACCAAAACGATAAATCACTGAAGATACCAGAAGGCAGACCTCAATATTAGCGTAAAAAACTTTTATTAAAGCTTTCATCAAACCGACCATCAGAAATGCAAAAAGTTTAAAAAAACACTTTTATAAATACTAAAAACACACATCCAATTGATCAAACAATTATCAAATGCCAATTAGCTTAAAAAAAACAAAACACCATTTTGTCAAAATTTCAGATAGCCAGTTTTCTTTCTGCTAAAAGACATTTAATATTTATTACCTCATTCAAACCTGGAGGGCTATCTGCCATAAAGTTTCTCTTCTTTCAACTGTATTTTTAAGTTGCCCCCTTTTAAGTCTTTGTCAATATGCTCTAAAATAGAAAATGTGAACTTTTTATAAAAAACACAATTTACAGAATGCCTGTATAAAGCATTATTAGCGTTTTTTGCTTTAATAGCATAATAATGTTCTTTAATACGTTTACTTAAATTTCTGGTAGTCATTCCTATATAATAAGCAGGACAACCCGAACACAGGGCTATATACACAGCATTGGAAGTATTACAGTTAAATCTGCCTGGAACTGGAATAGTGTGTTTTAAAAAAAATTAAATTAATATGGGGTCCTTCATAAATATACCTACAAACATTACATCCTTGACATTTATACATGCCTTTGGACTTATCAGAAATAAAAAAATTCACATTTGAATCATTATTTTCTAAAATCCCTTTAATGTTATTGTTGCCCTTTTTATGTACAAAACTGGGATTTTCACCCAGTATCTCTTGTAAGTCACTGTTGCCTGAGATAACTTTCCAGTTATCATTAATGACAGAAATAACTTTTTTTTTACTGCCTACAGACATTTCAGTGACACATCTGGGAGTAGACTTCTTAGATTTAATAAATTTCACCTTTTCATTACTCACTAGTCCCTGAATAAGAATGGGGGGAAAATCAGTTATTCACCTATTTTTTATTTCTGAAACAGTTTTATCCAATAAGTCTTTAGGATTCCCTCTCTGTAAAAACAACTCCTTTATAAATTCCAATTCTAAGTTGAAATTATGATCATTACTGATCATGCGTAAAGCCCTGATGAACTGATCTTTCGGAATATTCTGCTTCATGAAATGGGGATGATTACTTTGATAGCATACATAGTTATTAGTATATGTTTTTTTCCTGTAGATGTTACTAGAAAATATATTTTCAGAAATATCCCAAACAAGTTCAACATCCAAATAATTAACCTTATGTCATAAATCTCCTAATGTAAATGTTAGGAAATTGCTGCTTTTATTTAAGGCTGATAAGAAAAGTTAATGACTTTGGATGAGTCCCTTAATAATGAAAAATAGGTCATCAATAAACCTACAGTAAAAACTGATATCAAATTGTGAAATAACTGAAGATAAAACTTCTCTCTCCCACCATCCCATGACTAAGCCTGCATAGGCTGGTGCTACGGTAGCCCCCATTGCTTCTCCCCATAGTTGTTTGTAATATTTTTTGTTGAAAATTAAAAACTTGTTCTCCCAACAATACTAATAAACATGTACATAATTTGATACTGGAATCACTCCATGTAGTATATTTATACAAAAAGTTTGAAAAATACTCAGTTCCTTCCATTTGAGGAATGGAAGTATACAAAGATACTATATCTACTGTCATAAAAAAGAATCTTTCCTTATCCAGTTCAAGAAAATTATTTTTAAAATACATGACCATATATGATCTAAAAAAGACCAAGATTCTTTAATATAAGAGGGTAACGCTTGAACCAATGGATTTAATGAAGTGTCAAATATAATGAAATGCCTTTCATAACACTTCCTGCAGCTGAAACAATTGGTCGAAAGGGTAGGTGTGATGAATTCTTATGAATTTTTGGTATACCGAACAGTATACCTAATCTAGGTGTTTCCACTGACAAAAAATTGTACTAATCTAAAGATAATTCACCATTCATAAGACACTCATACAAACAATACTTTACATATCTATAACTTCTTTCAATTTGTAACAAAGTGTCTTCTTGATATTCATTGTCATTATTTAAAATGCATTCCGTAGCAGTATTGTAATCATTAGTGTACATAATCATCATTCCTCCCACTTTATCAGCTTGCATAAATCGTAAATTTTTTTCTTGTTTAAAATCTAATAACACTTTTCTGTCACTGTTGGTTAAATTAAAGAAACAATAATCGGCTTTGTTATTCAAAATAGACCTTATATCTTTTTCACAGAAAGCTTCAAAAACTTTCAAAGTACCATGTAATGCAGGACTGTACACAGATGGCTTCTTTATGTTCTTAAAAACGTCAAGCTAAACATCTTTTAAAATGTATATTAAATTTAAGTTTTCTTGTATACAGTTTTAATTCCAGCAGGGTATGAGCAAGGTTAGCACGCTTGCTAGGAATGAAATTGAAACCCAGTTCTAACACACAGAGTTGTGAATCAAAGTTAAATCTGTTAAATTATGAATTTTGTTCACAGTACTTACTCATGAAACAGGAATATGAATTATTTCCGAAATCAACTCCTGCCTCGTTTGTTTCGGCATTAAACTGCTTACAATTCCTTTCAAGTTTTTTGAACTTGAATTGGCGTTAATAGATGCTGTGTTCATGGAACCTGTAGCCCCATTAGCTATTCCATTACAGGTCTGCATGCTAGAACTTCCATTGCGCTGACGTAAGGAATCAGGTGCAGTCATCACACTGGTAACTTGTTTATTACCGTGAATTAAAGGGCCAGCTTTGGTTTTTACTGCTGTACTGTATGACTGCTTCATAAAATTAGTAGCTATAGAAGCTGAATGTAACTGCTTTTTATCAGAGTCTAATACATAAGCAGTACCTTGATTGTACTCTTTTAGGTCACGTTCAATTTTTTCATTTTCTGTTGAATAATCAACTGCTCATACTTCTCAATGGAATTTAAAACTTGAACGTAACCATTAAACTGATTATCATGGTTATCAATACATTGTTTTATACTATCATCCAATGTCTCCAATTCACTTTTCAAAGTCTTGATACTTTTATTGTTACGTTGTATTAGGAGTTTCAAAAACTCCAACCCTGCTTTATTAAAGAAAGTAATGAGTTCCTTAAAAAAGGGTCATCTTTATGAACTCCATTCAGAGCTTGAAAGAATCTTAACCCATTAGGTACTTTATTGTTGGTTATACAATGTTCGAAATACTTATTTTCCACAACCATTGCCCTATGTTTTTTAAGTCCTTTCTCCAGTTCAAATAGGTTGTCTATAATTTCATTTGCCGTAGAAGTGGAGAAGTCAGTTGTATTAGAACAAAAGGGTTAGAAAAGTAACTTAAAGCTGTGGAAACATCCTTATACAGTACCTCTTTAGAAACATCCAAGTACTCTGCATTTTGTTTGTTGGTTGAAACAGGTCTACCATGCTTTTGACTGTTGACTGAACTACCACCACCAACAGTTTTGCTTTGACACAACTTCATGGTGAGACTGGACACAGACTTTTGTAACTCACTTAAAACATTAACCACTTCTTCCATTAGTTTTTTTTTAAACAACTTTAAGTTATCCATTGCAGTTTTCTGCAATATATTTTAACTGATATCAAGCCATCAGCTGTTATTTATACATGTATTATATGAAATAGATTTGGATGCACTGCGCTTAGTGATCATGCAACCTGTTAGGACTATTGCTTGAAATTATACCAATGTATGTTTCTTGGCCATTCAGCAATTATCTGACCAGTATTCAGAGATATGCAATGTGAAAGCCAGTCTACCTCATTTACCTTACATTGTGAGTGTATGTCAACTGGGAAAAGTATGATATGCAGTTATCATTAAATGAAGGCCAGGTTGGATGGCACAAAAAGCATGCACTGCTCTTTTGTTGGTGGGAGCAAAGGTGAATTCCTGTTATGGCACATGCAAGGGTACACTGTTCTTTCGAAGGGGTAGACCAAGCTGAGGTCATGTTATGGTACAACTTTGCTATGTAAAGATATTCCATTGCAAACATATGGTGCTAAACTGAGGCCATGCATTGATCACCAGTACTTTGGAGAGTTATGAATGTGTGCTTCTTGCATGGCTGAAGACTACTATTTTCTAATGGACACATGTAAGTGAAATAGCTCTCTGCTGTCACGTTACTTGACTTTCTGTACACATCTCCCACATTTTACCTGCTTATTGTACAACGTGATGAAATACAAGTGGATGCCATAGTAGTATTATGCATTACTGTACATGTTCAGGACTTACTTTTTAAATGCTGTGTCTGTACTCCACACTTTTTGAAATCCCTAGGAAAAAAAACAGCATTGAGTCTGCATGGATGCTTTATATCTTGTTGAATAGTTTCACAAGATTGATAGATTAGCATGCAATTCACCTGCTTGTGCAATAATTAGCATCTCTGGAGCACATACTAAGACAGATGCAATCCATTAATAATGTACTCCATTATAAAAAGGCAAATGTGTAGCTAACCAAACTGATGTTGAGGAGAATTGGGACAACTGTATTTCTTCACAGTATATCTCTACAGAGGAGTATTGCACTCCAGCAGGTATGTTCCAATTTTGTTACCTACATAATACATGTGCTGGAATGTAGCTAAGAATAAATGTGAAGTAATGGCTTTCACACTTTAATCTGTATGTATTACTTAGAAGTGTAATGATGGCATGACCTTAGTTGTCAAGCCATTTCAGAGGTACACAGCATTGAGAATACCTGGAAAAGAAATGCTGTGTTACAAATATGTACACGTTACATGGACAGGTCCTTTGATAACACTTTTACAATTTCAAAGATGTTTTGTTAGCACAATGGGTCCTTAGCCTGCTATCTTGTTTGGGGGGGGGGTACAAAGATGAGTTAGTGCTAGAGCACGAACTAGATTGGACTGTTATTTTGAGTGGGTGAGTATATTTTACTTAATGCTGTCGCACAAACAAGGATATGTTTCTCTTGTTACTCTCCTTGTTTTGTATCCTCCACCTTGTTATTTTTTGAAATATGCAGACTCTCATGCTTATCCAGGGCGAATCCTGACAGCCTTCTTTTACTGCTTTATCCATAAGCAGTTAATTTGTAGTTATGTGATCCTCATATGTATTATCATTCTTTGGTCTTGTAGGACACAATATGTCGGCTCATCATAGGCCCCCATTTACAGATGCAGAGAATAATCTGATAACTGATGCCTTAAGGCAACATGCTGCTGTGCTGCTGTCCAGGGGTGGGCCAATATGGCTGAGCATACAACCCTCTAGGATGAATTAGTGGCCAACATTAACACCATTGGGTGACACAGTTGCACATACAGTATGAAAATGTCTGTGGCTCTGTGACGTACCTGTTCATACTGTATGTGCAACTGTGTCACCATTGGGTGACACAGTTGCACATACAGTATGAACAGGTGCGTCACAGACCCACAGACATGGTAACTGCTGCATGTAGGTGGGCAGCTGCAGTGCACACAATCATCAAGTCACACGTAGAGGGCCTGCTGCATAACCCTCCTCTCACTGCCACTGAGGAATTCCTGGTGAACATTGCCACCCAGGACAGCTCCCAGCAATCCATGGCAAAGTATGTTCTGGATGTTGGCGCAACTCCTGCATCCCAAGAGGAGCTGCCAGGTATGTTTTGTTAGATGATAATTAGAATACTGTGGCATAGTGCAATAATTTCAGTAATGTATATGTCTGTGTCAATTGCTTTGTTGGTTGGGTATATTTAGGATTGCTACAGTTATAAGCTTAATTTGAAGTTGTGAGCCACATTCTTGTTGACATTTTAGGTAATGCAGATATAGAAGTGTAAATGTATCACCCGCTATTTTACTGTTATGTGTGACCTTGCCAAGGCCTTCGACACCATCTCCCACTCTGGAATCATAGATAAACTTACTAAGCTGGGCATAAATCCCTACATCACTCGATGGGTTGCCAACTGGCTTACTGACAGAACCCAGACTGTAAAAGTAGCAGACTCCAAATCCAGCTCCAGGCAAGTGGAGTACCTCAGGGTTCAGTCTTGGGACCACTCTTGTTTGGCATCTACTTCTCTGAAGTACAGGCCAGCACTAAGGGACTCTGGCTAACAAAGTTCTCAGATGACTGCAAACTGGGAGCCATTATTGAATCTCCAAATGATGTGGATATTCTACAAAAGGGCCTTACAGAAACAGATGCCTGGTGCCAAAGCCATGGGCTCAAGCTTAATGCCAAGAAATGTATAGTTATCCGCTTTGGAAAAAAACATGTACCCATGAATTACCACATAGGTGGCAGGACACTAAACATCGAAAGTGTGATGAGAGACTTAGGGACACAGGTGGATATTGGTTTCACTTTCGATAACCACATCGCCACAACAGTCAGGAAATCCTTCTATGTGGCATACCTCATCACTAAGGGCTTTTCATCCAGAAAAAAGGAAGTCATTGTCCCACTGTACTCATCCCTCATTAGACCCATTATAGAGTATAATGCCCCATTTGGTATGTACCTCACAAGACATCTACAACAGCTGGAAAGGCCACAGAAATACCTCACTAAAAGAATCACAGGCCTAAAGCAGATGCCATATGCTGACCATCTAAAAAAACTCCAGCTATACTCTGTGGCATATCGTCTACTCAGAGGTAATCTCTGCTTAACATACAAGGCCATGTCAAACCCTGAGCTGTTGGACATTCTCCACTTAAAGAAATCCCAATCCGTCAAAGCCACATACTCCAGGGATCTAAACATTGTCATCAGAATGAACAAAACATGCTGGAGGGATAGGTTCCTGACCCAGAGACTCCCCATACTCTGGAATCGACTGCCCATACATGTCAATCAGAGCGCCTCATTGGCCTCCTTCAAAAGGAACCTTGATGATTGGATGGGAGATAGGAAATTCACCCCAGGGATCATGTCAGTCGCCCTGCTAGACAGGGGTCCAGAGAAGTAAATATTGTGGAAAGAAATATCCAGGGAATCGTTATGGCTAGGCTTGCATAGGCCCTAGGGCCGATAGTCTAGTACCAACCTATGATGCTGCCATTACCTCTTGCTTTATTTATTTCAGGACCATCAGAGATACAGAAGCACAGGCCTCCTGCAGATGGTAAGTGAATACATTTATGTCAGTACTGTAGATAAAGTTCAAGATATCTCATAGCGTGTCCTGTCAGGCCTGTTGTATGTATTACTGTACTGTCTATAATAGTGACAGCAGTGTACTTTTTCAGCATATATTGCAGCATTGTAGTGCAGGTACTAATATATTCCTGTGCTTCTCCCTTTCTATCACAGGTGAGCATGACAGTGGGAGTATGGGCACTCTGATACATGATGTCAGTGTCTCAACAGACACTGATGATGATGAAGATGGCCAAACTGAGGCACAGTTGGGGGGTGCAGAGTTTGAATCTGGCACAGAGGTTGACATCCAGTGACCTCCCTCATTTTCCCTGGACACAGCCAGTAGGCCTACGCCTACCCAGTCCACTGAGGCCAGAGATATTGGACAGGTTGTAGATGAGGATGTTGATCAAGGGAATGTAGTTACTGTGGCTTCATTGCCTATTGAATCCGTCTGTAACCAAAGTGTTGGCGGTGTCATGCAAGAGGGTTGATAGGGGTTCTCAGAGGAGGCCTGCTATCCCTCTTCCACCTAGTGCAGATGTCTCTTCCTGTGTCACTCAATGGATGTTTAGGGCCATCATGGAGGCACAAGCATGTTCTGAAAAGTTCTCCAGACAAATGCTTGGGGTTCTAGATGTGGCACAGTCTGACATCCATGACTGCCTCCACTGTGTACCCAATTCAGTGAATCAGATGAATAACATGTTGGAACATGAGTGTCTGATGGAATGAGGGGTTTATATCATAGACCATGTAGTGTCTCTAATGACACATCTGCTGGGAGGGGGACATCATCCACATGGGCATACATCAGCCACACCATCTGCTTCTAGCCACCATGGCCAAGCACGATCATGCTCCCATAGTGGCAATACTTTCTTTGCTGTCCGCACCCAGACATGGCAGACCATGAGGTTGTGGACCTGGGTGTTCCAGTGAAGGTAGCATGTCCAGCAAACAGCAGTCACATTCAGGTAGTAGCACTGCATCTGACCTTGGGCTTGGAGGTGTCAGTGCATCTCCTGGCAGAGCCAGATCTCATGGGCAGGGGCAACAACAATGAACTAACAACTCCAGCATGCACAGCTCACACTTGTCCAACATACCAAGAGATAGAGCTGCCACTGAGCTTGGGTGTGTTCATGCACACTGTTACACACCACATTCACATGGAGGACACACACATATACACACACACACACACACACACACACACACACACACACACACACACACACACACACACACACACAACACACACGCACACCTTGTAAGGTGAACAAACTATTAAAATAAGGGCCATCTGTGATTGTTTCAAAACAATGGACCAATGAATTACATAAATAAACAAGCTACAGTGTAAAAATTAGTCCAGGACAACTCATCTAGATAATTACTTCTACAGTGAATTTTCAGATCATTTGTAAGAAAACATATTTTTATTTAGATTACTAACCTAAACATGTGCCAAAAAGATGAACTGATAACAGAGTAATGCACAAAGCTGTAACCATAAAACCCTGCCTGTAACCAATATGCTTATTTTAAATATAAACTGAAGCACCAATCAAAACTGTAGCAGAAAGCTGAACTGTCCTGTTTACCACTATTTGGCTAACAGCTACCCTTTTGCAAAAAAAAAAAAAAAAATGGAGAAGTTTCGTCTGAAAAATTCCTGAACAGTTTATGAATTCTGAAATAATGAATGTTCTCCACAGCATCATCAGATTTATAAATAGAGAAAAACTACCTTCATATGTTACTAACATACCTGAATTCAGGCATTCTAATCTTCCACTAAACCAGATCTTGTTAAATGACACATGTCCACACACACACCAGTTATATGGCTCAGCCTACCTGCTGCCCCATTCTTACTCAGAAACACTCAACAACCTTTGTTGTCAGCCTAGGCCTCCTGCCCCTCCCCCAACAACACCCTGTTCAAGTGATAACTGTGCCATATCCCTGATTTCTCTCTTTTGGATTCAGGGAAACTAAAGCTTTGTGTCTGATGCACAAGGTGCTTAGCTCCATTATTGCTTAGTGTATCTACATTTTTGTTGTTTAAATGATTGTACCTGTAAATTATATTTGCATTGATAAGTTGTACAGTGAATAGCATCATCATTTCACTACTTTATAGTGTATTGTCTTGTAAGAGTTGTGAAGTCAACAACTGTAATGTGTATCATTGCTTTCTAACTGTTCTCTTTAATGATTATGCAGTACAAACATATGGTGCACATCATAAGTCAGGCTATCGCATTCAGATCTCTGGATTGCATGACAGCACTGTAGTATAATCTCATCAGAACAGTATAGTATCATGCTCTCTGTTGCACATAGCTCATCAGAAACATGCATCTGTAGGACACCCCTTAGCGCTTTCTTATCAAGCTAACACAGAGCCTACAAACCATGCCATGATGTATGTGTACAGATTAAAACACACATCACTATAATCTGTCTTGTATTGCATGATGTGATGTCTGTCTGACATCTAGGCCACTGTCTGATCATGCCCTTGTGAAAATCCTGCATATGCAATACATAACAGTGTCCCACATGCTGGTGTAAAATACTGTCTGTAATATCAAGTTACAGTTCACTCACACACACACACACACACACACACACACACACACACACACAGTTGACTGCAGTGAGAATAGAACCCCTACCTAAGTACACAGACTACAGAACACTGAACATAACACATGTGCCACGGCACAAGTCTGACTTGCAGTGTGTCAGACAACCCTTTATAGCTGATGACATCAGCAGTCTCTGTTGAGGACAAGATATGTGTCCCACCTGCTGGTGTAAATTGGTCTTTGTAACATCATGTTACAGCTCACACACACACACACACACACACACACACACACACACACAGTTGACTGCAGTGAGATTAGAGCCCCCTACCTAAGTAGACAGACTACAGAACACAGGACTTACCGCACGCATGCACCACAGCACAAGTCTGAGTTATACAGGTTTGCAGGTGAACTTATAGTAGATGATATCAGCAGACCCTGTGAGAGACAACAGCTTAGGAGGCCAGTATGGAATGAATGTGTAGAGATGAGCAGCTGTCATAAAAATAGCAAGCCATGCCATTGGACAGGTAACTGTAGGATAATACTTATACTGTGCTGCCTAGAGTCTCACACCCACCTAGTTGACTGCAGTGAAATTAGAACCCTTACCTAAGTAGATAGATTACAGAACACTGAACTTGATGTATGCACCACAGCACAAGTCTGACTTATACAGGAGTGCAGGTGAACAAAGCAGATGACATCAGCAGGACCTGTGAGAGACAACAGCTTGGGAGGCCGGTACGGAAAGAATGTGTAGAGATGATCAACTATCAAAAAATGGCCAGCCATGCCATTGGAGAAGTAAATGTAGGATAGCATATCTATTCTGCTAAGCAGAGAGAGAGAGACACACACACACACACATTCAACTGAAGTGAGAACAGAACCCTTGCCTATCAAAGTGCACAGACTACAGAACACAGTACTTAACACACATGCCATGGAACAAGTCTGACTTATAAAGGAGTGCAGGTGAACTTATAGTAGATGATATCAGCAGGCCATGTGAGGAACAACAGCTTTGGAGGCCTGCATAGGCACATAGATTCATAGTGTCATATGATGCTAATAGCCTAATAGTACTAGGCTGCTTAGACGCCTAGCTGTATAACAACAAATGTACCCTTACTGAGCATATTTGGATATTTAGCAGAGCAAGGTTGTGAGCACCACCAACTGGCACTGTCTATGAGGACGCACACAATATTATAAATTATGCTTTGTCATGTGGTTGATACACATGCAGAAAAAAATAAACTGAGACCCCAGGGTTGTAATGCTTGTGGGTGTTGACCAACACATGGACTGAAATCAGACAGCATCATATATACATTTCCATAGCACTTTGGGCCATACCTCTCAACCTTTTATAGCAAGAAATCTGGACAAAGCCATACATAGTGGGTTGAAAAAGGACCAAACATAGGGATACATTTTACATACTGCTCTTACAAACGTATACAGTTAATAGAATAGCATGTTTTGCATTAATGTGAATTTTCTAAAGGGTAGGGATTTTGAAATTCAAATGTCTGTCATTGTTTTCTGGCTCCAGTACTCAAGTATTTTCAAATTATTTGCCAGAAAACCAACTTTTTTTATGAGGAGCAGGGCAAAAATGTGATGCACAAATCAGGACATTCTACTAAAATCTAAATAGTTGAAAGATATGCATTGGCCAACAGATTTGTGCTATGGTTAAGTAACTGTATGAACATGTCGGATACAGCTGTTTGTGTGTAGATAAGCAGTGCACAAACAAGAGCTGCATTGCTAATGTGTGACAGTTAGTGGTATCTAAGTACCATCTGTACTCCATGCTGGGTTTTCACTGTGGCCAAAAGCATTTACTGAATGTATCCAGTTTCTCTGTCTGCCTGTCTGCTTCCTAGGTGGTCCAGTGTCAGCAATGCCATGCTTTGCACAAGCCACATAAGCACAGCCAAACCTGCAGTTATTTGTGTTTGCACTATGAGGTGCATCGTGAAAACAGTAGAATAAAAAAAAGAAAAGTAGGAAACCAAATGAAAATGGAGACATATGTGAATTGAGCAAGAGCAAGGTATGACCTACACAGTACAAAATGATATTACACATCAGATATTTCTACATAGTTCAGGATTTGAACTCTCACACCACTGCAGATTCAGAAAACAAGATGTGTGCCTTAGCCATCTTTGTCGCACAGATTTGCAGCAAAGAACTGAAGTCATTATTCACACAAACAAAGCATCAGAATGTACACTGCTATGAAATCTGCAGCTGTGACTTGTACTTTCAATCCTCTTTATTATATTTGGACGTAGTGCACTTACTGATCACACAACATGTTAGGATTCAGCTTGCAAATATACAGCTTTGTCTTACTTGTCTGTGTTTCTTGATACTTCAGTTAGCTGACCAGTACTGTGAGACATTCCCATGTGTAAGACATTCAATATCTTTGGCCTTAAAATGTGTGCGGATATTAACTGGGAGTTATATGAGATGCATTTGTCAGAAAGTGAAGGCCAGGTTGGATGGCACAGCCATATACTGTTCTTTTTGGGAGGGGACCATTGCTAAGTTACTGTTATGGTATAAGCAAGGCTACATTGTTCTTGGGGGGAGTTCAGGTACTGTTATGTCACAAACAAGTATAGCCTGTTCCTTTGTGGGTAAACAAAGTTGATACTGCTATGGCACAAACAAGGATATGATGCTCTTGTTACTCCTTGTTCTGCTTTCTGACTGTTGTTTGATCTTGGGAAGGGTTGTGAAGTCAGAAACTTCAATGTGTATCATTACTGGTCTAACTTCTCTCTTTACGGATTTTCCAGTACAAATGTATGGTGTGAAAATAAGGCCATGTAGTGAGCATCAGTATACTTCAGAGGTAGGACTGTGTGAATCTTTGATACCTGAGACCTACTACTTACTAATATACATGTATGAGTAAACTAAGGGTCTCGCTGCTGTCACATGTTAAAGTATTTCTTCCACAAATCCACAGCACTATTTACTTAATTACTGTCCCAACCTAATAAATACAAGGATATGCCATAATATTATTCAAAAACTGCACTCTTGGTTCAGGACTTATCTTGCAAATGCAGCAGTGGACACATTTTGAGTTTAGGGCTGACTCTGATGCAAGCAGCACAAAGCCTGTACATGGGGAGGTATAGGTTCTGTGAGTTGACTGGCATCAAATTTACTATGTGTGCAAGTAGAAGGAAGGTGTTAGGCACCTAGGTGGTCAGTGAATGTGCTCTGCATGTTTTTTTAGCCAAAGCAAGAGCATACTGAGGATGCCTACTTCTGCCTGCAGGCACAGCAGCTGGTGGTTCCCCCTCTGAGCCCTCCTCTGACTGTGGCTGTGGTGACCTAGGCATTGGTAGAGGGATGTGTGTCCCTTCCCCTAGCTGATCCTGCTGCAGTTGTTTCTGCAAGATCAGATTGTGTAGCATAGCACATACTGTGACGACTTGTGCACATGTATCTGGATTATACTGCAGGACTCCACCAGATATATCTAAGCACCGTAATTTTGACTAAAACAGCCCAAACACACGCTCTGTGATGTTTCTGGTTTGAGTGTGTGCCTCATCATGGAGTTCTTCTGTGGGTAGGTGCATTTCTGATGTGTGTCATCATCCACAGTTCCAGTGCATAGCCAGCATTCTCCAGTAAATCACCCTGTGGGATGTCCCCCCTAAGAAATATCTGATACAGCTGTGATATGTGCCAGATATGGGAGTCATGATAACTGCCAGAGTTTCCAGCACACACATTCAAGATTATTCCCTGGCATTGCACACTACTTGGCAATTGATGGAATGGTATCCCTTGTGGTTCATGTAGATTCTGCTCTGCTCACCAGGTTGTGCCTCGATGTTTACTTGAGAACAATCTATGGCACCCAGTATTTCAGGGTAGTATGCTACAGAGTAGAACAGTTGCATATTGCTAGCCCTCTCCTCAGAACTATGGGGAAAGGTGCTCACTGGCATCTATGAGCATAACATCCAGGAATTGGTAGAGGATCCTGAATGCCGATGCCTGTGACACACCCATCATGTCCCCAGTTGGTCTTTGAAAAGTACCTGTAGCTAATATTCTAAGGGATACTCATACCTTAGTTTTCACTGGGATAGGTTCCACTTGATTGCTTCTGGTTCTATGTTGAAAGCAGCAGAGCTCTCAGAGTTCTTGTAAGGTGTCCCTTTCCAGCCTGTAGTGTTCTACAATCTCAAAGTCATGTAACATCTGATAATTTATCCTGGGCCTGAACACTCTTCTTGGCCTAAGCCTATTGCCTTCAGCAACAGCAGCATTGACTTCAGCCTGTAGCACACAAATATGTAGCAAAGCTGCAGCAGCCCCTAACATGGTGTACAATTTCCTTTTGTGTACTCCAATGGTATTGATGTATTTAGGAAAAACAAGAATACAGTGGATATAACATTTTTACACACCCCTGTTAAAATGCCAGGTTTTTGTGATATAAAAAAATGAGACAACAATAAATCATTTCAAAACTGTTCCCACCTTTAATGTGGCAACATGACCTGTACAATTCAATTGAAAAACAAACAAATCTTTTAGGGAAAAAAAAATAAACAGCGTACAATAAACTGGTTGCATAAGTGTGCACACCCTTAAACTAATACTTTGCTGAAGCACCTTTTGATTTAATTACAGCATTCAGTCTTCTTAGGTACACACCTGCCATCAATTAAAGAGACTTTGATTAACCCCAAATAATGTTCAGCTGTCCTAGTAAAATTTTCCTGACATTTACTCAGTTGCTTGCTACAGCAAAAGCCATGGTTCGCAGAGAGCTTACAAAGCATCAAAGGCATCTCATTGTTGAAAGGTATCAGTCAGGAGAAGGGTACAAAAAAATGTCCACAGCATTGGATATACCATGGAACACAGTGAAGACAGTCATCAAAAAGTGGAGAAAATATGGGACAACAGTGATGTTGCAAAGAACTCGACATCCCTCCAAAATTGATGAAAAGACAAGATGAAACTGGGAGGCTGCCAAAAGACCTGCAGCAATGCTGAAGGAGCTGCAGGAATTTCTGGCAAGTACTGGTTGTGTACTACATGTGACAACAATCTCCTGTATTCTCCATATGTCTGGGCCATGGGTTAGGATTGCAAGATGGAAGCCTTTTATTACACAGAAAAACATCCAGGCCTGGCTAAAATTTGCAAAACAATACATCAAGTCTCCCAAAAGCATGTGGGAAAATGTATTATGGTCTGATGAGATCAAGGTTGAACTTTTTGGTGACAATTCCAAAAGGTATGTTTGGCACAAAAACAGCACTTCCCTTAACCAAAAAAAGAGCACCATCCCCACGGTGAAACATGATGTTGGCAGTATCATGCTTTGGGGTAGCTTTTCTTCAGCTGGAACTGGGGCTTTAGTCAAGGTGGAGGGAATTATGAACAGTTCCAAATACCAGTCACTTTTGGCCCAAAACCTTCAGGCGTCTACTAGAAAGCTGAAGATGAAGAGGAATTTCACCTTTCTACATGACAATGACCCCAAGCATACATCCAAATCAACAAAAGAATGGCTTCACCAGGAGAAAATTAAAGTTTTGGAATAGCCCAGCCACAGCCCAGACCTAAATCCAATAGAAAATCTGTGGGTGACCTGAAGAGGGTTGTGCATGAGATGCCCTCACAATCTTGACAGATTTGGAATAATTTGGAGTGCTTTTGCAAGGAAGACTGGGCAAATATTGGCAAGTCAAGATGTGCCATGCTGATAGACTCCTACCAAAGTAGACTGAATGTTGTAATTAAATCAAAAGGTGCTTCAACAAATTATTAGTTTAAGGATGTGCACACTTACACAACCATCATATTGTACTTTTTAAATTTTTTATATTTTTTCCCCTAAATTATTTGTTTTTCAATTGAATTGTACAGGTTATAGGCCACATTAAAAATGGGAAAAGTTTTGAAATTATTTATTGTGGTCTAATATTTTTATATCACAAAAACCTGGCATTTTAACAGGGGTGTGTAAACTTTCTAAATCCACTGTGGGTTACATGGATGCTTTATAGCATGTTGAATAGCTGCATTGTGTTGGATTGGTTCATGAAAATAGAATTCACGTGCTTGTACTGTAATTAGCATCTATCACACACACACCTGCTGCTTAAACATCAGTGTGCTAGGTGCACCTCTGTTCAGCTATGCATAAATAAAGCATGGCAAAGTTACTTTCCTCCTTTCCCGTAATAGTGCAAACATTAAGTATAAAAAGGAAAGGTTACCCACCCTGTACTTGAACCCAGGACCATCTGCACTCTAGCCCTCCACATACACATGGTGCCACAGAACTATTTACATGACAAGCACAACAAAATCTGCCATTCATTCCTCCATTTCCCATGGGTGACCTATGTGCACCATCATGCAAATAAGGCCATAAAAATGTACAAAAGTTATTTGAAACAGAGAAAACACATTTTACAACAACAGAGAAAACACATTTTACAATAAAATTCTGAGGATGACACACACCCTGTGATTTGTGCACAGCTTACATGCGCTTTCACTCAACACACACCTACCTGTACAACTTTGAAAGTGTAACCTGACTGACTAACTAACCCTGATGTCATCACTCACTGTTGACATCCATTGAAAATAAAAACACAGTGGAACTGCCTACACAAAGTGAACATCCCTACAGGGTTACTGTTATTTTGTGATTCAGCATTTCCAATGAGTTTTTAACTAATTTGCATCTTCACCATGCTGACAGCCTGGAATCTACATGGTTAGTAACCTTGTCAGCAGAGAAACTGCACGGGAGCACAGTGTTGTAAACACAAGGGAGGCTATTACTTTACCCATATATCTGCTACATGCTACATATGCTTACAGTACAATATAATACTCTGATTCAGGATGTTTAAACATTTTAGCAGCCTGCATTACATACAATTACATTTTCTTTTGTGGGTGAGACAGCAAAGGTGCATTTATGTCATTGACTTAAAAATGTATTTTTTATTTTGTAACTCTGATATTCTACCATCCACAGTGTGTAAGTATGTCATAATATGTGTAGTGTTACATGATGAGGTCAGTTCTGTACAAATTTTAAGAGCTTTTACTTGCTCTATTTTCCATGTAGACTCCTTTCTGTGGCTGTATTTGAAAGGTTTGTGAATACACTGGCAACAGGAACCAGGAGTCTACATGGTTTCCTTACAGCTTGTTTTATCACTCCATCATGTTGGTTGGCTTCATTAGCATAAAATTCAGCTACTTATGCTGACATTTGCATGCCACAAATGTTTCCCTGTTTGCATATGAGTGCACGCTGTTGCACAGAGTTTAATGAATCTAAAACTTGCCGCAGCCATGTTCGCATCGTGCCATGATGCTCACACAGTAAAAAGTATTGTGTAGGCTTTTATGTATCAGCCCCCCCAATGTTTTCTGAAAGCATTCAAGTTGTTTTCTATATCTGGGAGAGGAATAAAGATAAGTGAAACAGACAACACTTACAGGCCTTAAATCGATGCCAATTTTCATTCATTCCTCAACTTTTAGGTTTGGATCCGATCCTCGGATCTGACTCGACCACGTCAACCTGCTCATGAATCACTGAAACTCTTGAGCTTCTACCTTTCATCGAAATCCCTAACATAACTCAGATCTTGTTTGCCGCCTTATCGAACAGACATGGTCAGTGTTTTGCTCTCAAATTTTGGTATTGTGAGTTACAATTTACAGTATCCTTATAACTTTGTATATTATCTTTGATAGTTCCTTTTCTTTATAAAATTTCCTCCCTTTTTCCAGTATTTTTTTTTCTTTACTTGTGTACCATTAATTATCATTGTTGTTACTTCTCCTTAGAGTACTTTTTAGTACATCTATTTTTACCATTGCTGGTATTCCTTTCCCTTTCTTGTCTCCTTTAAAAAAACAGTCTCTCTCTCTCTCTCTCTCAGAATTTATAGTTGTCATCTTTTAAAATACTGTCTGAGAAACCTTCCGGTTTCAAGAAATGTATGGCCTGTGGCAACCAGATACCTTTATTGGATGTGCATCCCAAATCCAAATATGTGTATTGTTTAGGTCCAACACATCTGGACTCCAAGTGCGACATCTGTAAGTCACCTGGGACCCTTATAGACAGGAAAAAACAAATTAATGCTTGGAGGTTTGCTCCCCTCAAAATCTGCATCAGCAACATCTGGGGCTCAAACTGCAGAGAATCCTAATAAAAAGGACTCCAGAAAGCATTCCTCAGACCCAACCACTTCCTCGGCTTTGAATTCTGAACCTCCTTCAGAATTATCTATAACTTCAGATCCAACCCTCCTCGTCTCTTCTTGGTCTTCTCCTCAGATCTGATCGACACTATTGGCACCAGATCCAGTTTCGTCTAGGTTACCTTCCCCATTCTTGGAGTGGTCTCTGAGGCATCACCATTTGAGACCTTCATCAACATTTTAGGCATGTTTTTCCAAACGTCTAACTGAAGCTGACCTGGACAGGATGATGAGGAAGTTCCTCTCAATGCAGATTCAGATTGAGGTCCTTCAGGTTCTGACCCCATTGGGTCCAGAGGCCCTTATTAGTACTTTCCCACTTGCTGGCTCCTTCTCTGATCTGACCACTTATTTTGGAGCCATCAGATCAGAAGATTCTGGAGGCATTCACATCAGATCCAAAGATACTGGTATCTTCGACTCCGATGGCATCTCTGAGTGGACTGGCTCCAAGCACCTAGGAGCTGGACGACTCAGAGCTGTATCATCAGAGCTGGATACTAGGTGTTGGAGTTGACTTCGGAGCTGTTGTAGCTATCTCACCCCCTCGAAGCCTCAGTGCTAGATAGCTCAGCTCTGACTCCCTCTTTGAGTACTCTGCCTTTGGGGTGGAGGGAGCTTATGGCCTGTAAACAAGTTTTCTTGGAGCCGTCAGTTTCCTTCTCTCTGAGGCACTATGCATTTCAAGTAGTGGAGAGCTTTCTGTATTCCTAGAGCTCAGATTTCTCCACCTTCTTTGGCTCTGACCACCCTAGCCATTTCATCTCTGCATCTTGAGCCTTAACCAACTTTACCACTGGAACAACCAGCCCAAGTTAGCCACCAGGATACCTGGCAGGGTATACTGATTTCTTCCAACACTTTCCAGGAGCATCCCACTGAGGAAGTTCCCAGGAAAAAAAGTGCATAAGAAGTTACTTGGACTCTCCACAAGAATCTGTCACAGAAGATACCAACTTTGATGACGGGGAATGGTCCTAATGATCACCACTAGATGTATCATTTGGAGACATTATGGAACTCCTACAGCAAAGGGGTGGTTAGTCTCATGACAAAACTTCCCAAGAGGAATCAGTATTCCTGGAGGCTTTTGGAGCTGGCCTGTCTACCTCCTAGGTCACTCCACCCACTGATGATCTCATTGAGTTGGCCTCTCGATGGGTGTAGAAGGAACCTGGTGCCATTGAACCTATCCCCAAGAGACCAGATATGATCCTGGCACCACCTAAGGATAGAACTGTTAAAGTAATAAATAAATAACATTAAGAATTTACCTTATATGCCTTTAGTCAGAAACAACACTTCAGAATGTGCAAACAGAAATTTTATTTTTACAGTGCTGGGAGTCTGTCTTCACAGCTCTTGATGAAGCATCCCCCCTTTACATACAAAAACTGTAATTTTTATACATTTTCTTATCAAACTGTTCATGCAATTTCATTATGTTATAATGACTGTGTCCTATAGAAAACTTTGCAAACGTCCTCATCCCTCATGACTTTTGCCTCAGACTTTATGTGAACACCTTCCTATACATGACTCACCTGCTTCCAAGGGGTCTTGTTTCTGACCTTGGATGTTTCAAACCTGCCCTAGCAACAATGCACTCCTAGCCTGGAGGAGTCAGGCTAACAAATTCCTTTTTGTAATAACTACATGCCTCACATCATGCAACATGTACTATTCTCTCTTATTATATACTAAAAGAATGCAGTTTGAAATGAACAGTAATACTGTGGCTTATGAAGCCGTATTTTTTCCCAGCCCTGCAGACAAATTTTATTTGCTTTTTTAACGATAATATTATAGCATCATTAATAAACTGAAATTAATATACATTTTTAATAAGCTGGTCTTGTCCCATAACAGTTTCCTCCCTCTGACACTATCAGTGTCATACCATGCATATAATTATATTTTTATTTTTCTTAACTTGATAAAATATGCCTCATCATCATAATATTGATCATCAATTTCTGTCAAAATACATTGATTTGTGGATGCAGTGGCATTTCATGTGCAGGTGAGGTTGAACATCTTGTAATCACTGCCTTCAGAATAGAAAATACCAAAATGATCACAAATATAATAAAAAGTACAATGACAATACCTTGGATTATGCTAGTTCCCAGGTTAACAAAATTGCCCAACCATCTAAAAAGTGTCCAATTTTTGGATGTGCTGTCCAGCTCTTTGGCCCTTTGTTCCAGAAAATTTGCCAGTTTTTCTTGTTCATCATGATAGTCACTAATATACGAACAACAATGACTCCCTATGAGGGCACATGACCCCCCCCTTTTGCAGCAAGCATTATATCAAGTGCCATTCGATTCTGTAACACCACAGTTCACATCTCAGTCATTTCTCAATTTGCCATCCTGATGTGATGTGAAGTTTCATTGGCCACCTCCTGTAGAATTTGAGCAAGCATAGTAATTTCAAGCATTGTCCTTTGCACTCCATACCCAGGATTAAAGACTGAAAATACTTGCTCTGCCAAGTGGATTGCTCGCTTATTTCTCAGTCGACCTGCTGGTGGATTTTTGAAATGTTGAATAGCAGAAGTAATATAGCCTACAAAGCAACATTCAGACCAGTTTGTAGGCAACAAGGGGTAGGCATGATTTCCACAGATGTAGTTGTGATGCCCGTGCCCTGGTCCAGCAATCAAGGACCCTTAATCCTTACCACTAACACCAGTGAGGGGCATCTCATATATGAGGAAAGGATAACAAATACACACAGTAAAGTGCAATTTCCCTTAAGAGCACACAGAGATCACAGTCAGTCCAGGGCTGGTTGCTCCCTTTCCCTCCAGGTCCCCAATAAGACTCCCCACTGGCACAGCTATAGGGTCCAGATCTCAGCCTAGTGGGCAAGCTATAACCTCCAGCACCCTCTCTGTCCAACCAGTGCTTTGAGTCTCTGCCCAAGTAGCTGACACACACACACACACACACACACACACACACACACACACACACACACACACACACACACACACACACACACACACTTTGAGAAGAGTTTATACAACAACACAGACACTCCTGGGGAAGGCTGGCACAGGTTCTCCAGCTGTGCCCCCAATTAATCAATTGGTAGTATAGCCCAGGGCTAAAGCTATTGAAGTGGCTTTGTACAATTTACCAAAGGCATGCAAGTACTCTAAAGAGCTTAAATTATCTCTACAAAAACAGCCACAGTTGAAAGGATTTAAAAATATTTAATAACAAATAGTCAAAACACAAGACAATATTTTTTACTACACAGTGCTAGTCAAGAGTTCAGAGATCACAGAGATATACTTAAAATAATTCAGTAGTACAGTTCTGACATCACAAAAAACCACAGTCTAATATTTTTAGTTTTTAGCTATTTCTAAGAGAAAACACAAGTCTAAGATAAACTTACATATAGAGCAAGACAGTGCTGGTGAGTTGGATGGTCAAGACAAAAATGCTTAATGCTCTCTGATTCTCTCTATTTTTAAAATCACATTCCTGGTTCACATTACATCATTCTTCACACTTCCCTGGGTTACATTACATCATTCTTCACACTTCCCTGGGTTTCCAGGCTAACAGAAACTACATTTACATTCTTCACCTCTGGGCAGAAACCAGAGCAATAAAGGACATTTATGCATGCAAATTCTGGCCATTAACTCTGGCCTTAAAACAATAGGCAGGATGCCCTACTCTAGACTCACTGGCTCTGAGTCCTAACATCAAAGGGTCACAACATGCTTTACTTGGTCAGTATAGTACACCATTGTTACATTTTTTTCAATTCCACATGTAGCACTATTTTTACCAATTAAGACAACAAGCCTGTGGTTTACATTAATATTTACAGATCTCAGAATTATCTCCAAAATTCTATCTGGCTAGGCTGGCAGCCTTCACCTAACTTCACCCAATCTTCACATATCTCCCCCCTGGAGAACTCAATCTAGTTTTTCGAATGATCCTTGAGAAATGCTGCTTGAGGGAGTTAGGTCTATCTGAGTGTACCTTGCCCCATTCCCTGTCTTGAGAGCATATCTGTATTGGCATTGCTAATCCCACTGCGGTGCTGCATGGACATATATGCTTGCAACCCCAGCCTCCATCTTAGCAACTTTGCATTTTGCTGGCTGGCTCTATTTAATCATGTTAGGGGGTTGTGATCTGTCATAACAGTGAACTTCCTTCCATACAGATAAGTCTGAAGTTTCTGCAGTGCCCCCACTATGACTAGACATTCCTTCTCTACAGGTGCATAGCATTCCTCCCTAGGTTGGAGCCTATGACTGAGATAAACCACTGGGTGCTCTTCCCTCTAAGTACAGCCCCCACACCATGGTTTGAAGCATCCACCTGCACAACAAATTATTTGCTGTAATCTGGACTGGCTTACTCTGGGGGTCTTCCCAAAGCTTTTTTAAGCTTCTGGAATGCCTGTTCACATGCTGGGGTCCACACTACCTTATCTGGCATGTTTTTCCTTGCCAGGTCTGTGATGGGAGCAGCTATGGTACTATAACTGGGGACAAACGTTCTCTAGTACCCTGCTGTCCCTAAAATGCCCTCACCTGCTTTTTAGTAACAGGTGCAGGCCATGCCTGATTGGCTTCCACTTTGGCATGCTCTGGCCTTATCTTACCACTCCCCACTCTATGTCCAAGATAGGAGACCTCTGCCATACCCACCTGACATTTGCTTGGCTTAATGGTCAACCCTGCCCTCTGTAGTCTGCCCAGCACCTCCCTGAAATGTTGAAGGTACTCTTGCCAAGAATGGCTGTAGATGATAATATCATCTAGGTAAGCAAGGGCAAACTCTCCTGCTCCTGCTAGGATATGATCTACCAGCCTCTGGAAAGTTGCTGGGACATTCTTCATCCGAAAGGGCATCTTTGTGAATTCATACAAGCCAAAAGAAGTCACAAAGGCTTACTTCTCTCTAGCACTGGGAGTCAAGGGCACCTGCCAGTAACCCTTGGTAAGATCAATGGTGGTAAGATATGTAGCCCCACCCAGCTGCTCTAGGGCCTCATCTGTCCTAGGCATGGAGTAAGCATCTGACTCTGTATGACTAATTTCCTGTAGTCCACACAGAACCTGGTGCTGCCATCCTTCTTTGGCACCAGCACCACTGGGGAGGCCCAGGGACTGTTGGACATTTGAATCACCCCTAGTTCCAACATCTTCTGTACCTCCCCCCTCAGAATCTGTTTGAATTCCTCAGGAATTTTATAAGGGGCCTCCTAATAGGCCTTTGGGGTCCTGTATCCACCTGGTGCTGCCCCTGGTGGGTGCACCCTGGTTTCCCAGTGAACATGTCCCCAAATTCCTGCAACACTGCTTGGATTTCTCGAACCTGGGTAGGAGATAGCTGCTGGGACATTGCTACCCCTTCCACCGAGGTGTCAGCCCAAGCCTCACTGAGGACATCAGTCCCCAGATCTCCCTCAGACTCCTCCTGCAATCCACTGCAAATGCTCAGCACAAGGACCTCCCTATCATGGTAAGGTTTCATCATGTTAACATGGTACAGTTTGTGCCCCTGCCTTCTGCCTAGCAGTTCCACCATGTTATTAACATCACTTACCTTTCTTACTACCTTGTAGGGTCCCTCACAAGCTGCTTGCAGCTTGTTGTGTCTGACAGGAATGAGAACCATTACCTGCTGCCCCACAGCATACTCTCTAGCTCGAGCATTCCTGTCATACCACACCTTTTTCTTATGTTGGGCTTCTGCCAAGCCTATGAGTTCCCTGAGCCTTGTACTGAGGTTCAGGACGTATGCCAAAACAGACTCCTTGTGAGACTCGCACTCACCTTCCCACACATCTCAAATTGAATCTAGAGGTCCCCTCACCCTATGCCCATACAGCAAATCAAAGGGTGAAAAACCTGTGGATTCATGGGGAACCTCTCTGTACGCAAACAACAGATGGGGCAAATATTTGTCCCACTCCCTCTTAAACTGATCTGCAAATGCCTGTAGCATGAACTTGATTGTAGAGTTTAACCTCTCAACAAGACCATTAGTCTGGGGATGGTAGAGGGTGGTCTTCATGTGCTTCACCCCACAGGGCTTCCACAGACAAGTCAGCAGGTCTGACATGAAATTGGTACCTCTGTCAGTCAGTATTTCTTTTGGGGAAACCTACCCTGCTGAAAATCTCTAACAAAGCATTTGCCACCTTCTCTGCCTCAATGGAGGACAAAGTCACTGCCTCAGGGTATCATGTAGCATAATCCACTACCACTAGGATATACTTTTTCCCTGTGGAACTTGGGGTACTCAGAGGACCCACAATATCCATAGCTATCCTCTGAAATGGCTCCTCAATCACAGGCAAAGGCATCAAAGATGCTCTCACCTTGTCTCCTGCCTTGCCTACCTTTTGGCACTGCTCACAGGTCCTGCAGTACCCTGTTACATCTCTGGAAATTCCAGGCCAATAGACATTCTGCATAATACGCCTCTTTGTATATTTTATGTCCATATAACCTGCAAAGGGAATATCATGGGCTATGGCTAGAAGTGCCAGAAGGTAGGCTCTAGGCACTATCAACTGCTGTACTCTCTCGGCTTCTAGCCCTCCCTCAGCGGTCCACTCTCTGTACAGTAACACTTTGTCCCAGTGTACAGATTCCTGAGAATCAGGTGCCTCTCTAGCTACCTGCCTCAGGCCTTGCATTGTAGGTTCTGAGAGCTGAGTCTGTCTCAACTCTCTCCTTGTAACCTTTCCCAGCTCCCCTTCCACAGGATGCCTGTCATCCTCTGACTGTGGTGCCTCACTGTCAGCCTGGGTACTACTACTCACCTCTACCTTTGTAGTCACTCTGTGCCAGGGAACATCAGCATCCACAAGCAGCTGTGACTCACCTTCAGTATCACTGTTACTGGGTAGCTTCCTCCATAAAGTAACCACCTCACCAGTCCTGGCTGCAAGTATGCAGTCTGTCTGGGTCTCCCCCAGGCTACCAGACCCACATGCTTGTCTCCTAGCCTGACTGCGTGTAACTGCACAAACACATGGTACTGCCTCATCCTAATCCTTCCCTATCAGGACATCTGCAGGATGGTAGTTTGGTGCCCTTGTCTCAAGACAACCTACTATTGGCATTTAGTCTTTCCCACTTACTTGCTCCCTCACCTTTTGTTCCCCACCTTGCCTCCGTGGACACCTGTATGCCACATGGCCCCATTGGTTGTATTGAAAACATTTAACCCTAGCTCCTGGACATGTACCTGGACTAGTAGCTTCCCCTGCTACTGGCAGATTCTGTTGGGGCAGTCTGTGCTGCCCACCATGGGTTCCTTTAGACCCATGAGTAGTACAGGGGGTACATTTCCTGTGCAGGGCTGCCCTGCTTGCCAGGCATAGGTCTCCCTTCTTCCCTAACTCATCTGAAGTGGAACATTGTCTATCAGATAACCAGATCCTCATGTACTCAGACAAAGTGCTAAGGGCTTGTTCCCTCACCTAAAGATCTGCCAGCCCTTCAAAAGTAGTGACCTGACATCCATTCACCCACCTATGGAAATAAGTGCTCAGTTCTGCAACATATTCACACACACTTTCATCTGCCTTGCGTCTATGCTCACAAAACTTTTCCCTATATGTTTCAGATGTTAGCTTAAACAATTTTAACAAGTGATTTTTAACAGCAGTATAATCAAAACATGCAATGTCAGGCATTTTTGACAAAACAGTTACAGCTTTATCATGGAGTAAGGGGGTCAGGAATGATACCCAGAGCCTTTGGTCAACAACATACTGTTTGCATACCCTCTCAAACATATGAATGAAACTATCAGTATTATCCCACTCTTTAAACTACGGAAGAAATTTACTGACTTTTTGTGCTTCTGGGGTCCAGTTACTCCCTTCCCCATTACCTCCATGACTCTGGCAAAGAGTCAGCATTTCCCCCTCATGCTTCCTCTGCCACTCCTTTTCCTCAGCTTCCAGGCATAGCAGTATCTCATTCTCCTCAGCCTGTAGATTCCTCAGTTTTTCAGCTGCTTCTATCTCCAAACGCCTGGCCTCCAACTCAAGTCTCTTTAACTCCAGATGGATTTTTAAGTCCTCTGCAGAAAGGTTGAGCTGTCCATTCTCTGAGGGTATTATATCTCCACTGCCAGTCTGATTGTCCTCCTGGTTGCTGTTTTCTGATGCAGCTGTAACCAAAGCTGCAATCAGGTCTGCCTTAGTCAGGTTTCCATGCACCAGTCCCCTAGCCTGGGACATCTCAGCCAGCTGGCTCCTTGTCTGCTTTCCACACTCTGCTGACATGCTGTCTGCTCACCCTAACTAAGCTAACAAAAAAATAAAACAATTGTGATCTGAACTCTGAGTATTCACTGCGTGGCTGATTTAGAGTACAAAACACCTTCAGAGCTCACTGTACACAAGCTACAGGAATTCACACTACGCACACCACTACAAGCCAATTAGTATTTGCCAACCAATTAATATGTGGTGTGGATATCCCACCACTGCCAAACAGTTAATATGTGACACCCATGCCCTGGCCCAGCAATCAAGGAGCCTCAATCCTCACCACTAACACCAGTGAGGGGCATCTCAGATAGGAGGAAAGGATAACAAATACACACAGTAAAGTGCAATTTCCCCTTAAGAGCACACAGAGATCACAGTCAGTCCGGGGGTGGTTACTCCCTTGCTCTCCATGTCCCCAATAAGACTCCCCACTGGCACAGCTATACGGTCTGGATCTCAGCCTAGTGGGCAAGCTAAAACCTCCAGCACTCTCTCTGTCCAACCAGTGCTTCGTGTCCCTGCCCAAGTAGCTGACACATACACACACACACACACACACACACACACACACACACACACACTTTGAGAAGAGTTTATACAACCGCACAGATACTCCTGGGGAAGGCTGGCACAGGTTCTCCAGCTATGCCCCTTTTTCCCAGACTATACGGTAGTACCAGCTGCTACCACCCACTAATATTTTTCAGCTACTGAAAGGCTCTTAAAAGGATGTCCAATTATTACTGTGCAATATTATTATCCAATTGGTAGTATAGCCCAGGGATAAAGCTATTGAAGTGGCTTTGTACAATTTACCAAAGGCATGCAAGTACTCTAAAGAGCTTAAATTATCTCTACAAAAATAGCCACAGTTGAAAGGGTTTAAAAATATTTAATAACAAATAGGCAAAACACAAGACAATACTTTTTACTACACAGTGCTAGTCAAGAGTTCGAAGATCACAGAGAAATACTTAAAATAATTCAGTAGTACAGTTCTGACATCACAGAAAAACACTTAGGGCAGGATTCACGAAGCCTCCGTGTAAGAGATACAAGGCTTACACGGAGGCTGCAGTTAAATGGTGTGATGTCAGCATGTCATGCATATGCATGAGGGCATGCTGAATCACACCTAAGGCTAACACGGTCCGTGGAAGACAGTAGGGGGCGTGTCCGTAGGCCGAGCCCTGCAAGCGGACACGCCCCCAGAAGAGTAAAAGTGTCCAAAGTAAACACCCACGACAGAGTACATAGAAATGTGAATAAACACAACACAACACATGCCCCCACAGACTATGAACATAAAATTATATAAATGAACATGTTATATTTTTTTAAACTGTAAAGATGTTTGCCCGTGAGTGCGCTCGTTTGCACGGGTGTGCCCGTAGCTCAGCCATAGTTAGCAGTAAGTGGAAAAGCATATAAGAACTAACTATGCAAAGTAAGCCAAAAAGCAATAGTGTAGCGGTAGAGACGTCGGCTGAAGAGCAGGCAGTCATGGTTCGAGCCCCCACAACATCAATTTATATTTTTAGTGAAATAAGCACGAAACAAGTTCCCTGACATATATGTACACATATAAAATTATATTTTATGTAAAATGTAATGAAATAGGCCATTTATTTTGAAGAAATGTCAGATAACAAAATAATAAAAAATGCCAGATGTGCCCATAGCTGAGCTATAGTTTAACAAGTTGAGTGCATCTGCCCGTAGGTGAGCAGTGGTTTAACAGGTGTAAAATGAGTGCCCGTAGGTGAGCAGTGGTTTAACAGGTGTAAAATGAGTGCCCGTAGGTGGGCAGTGGTTTAACAGGTGCAAAATGAGTGCCCGTAGGTGAGCAGTGGTTTAACACGCTGAAACTGTGTGCCCCTAGCTGAGCTGAGCGTAATATGCGTGCTGACAGCCAAATGATGCGTAAACCAGCATAACCTGTTTGCGTGAAGCTGCGCGCCACGCCAACAAGCTAACCGACGGGCAACGTTGAGCAAGCTGTAACAAAACTGCCTTTACACAGACACACCCCCTAGCCTGTCTAGACAGTCATAAAATATAAAAAGCAGTGGCCAGGTTCAAACCCAGGATACCATGCACCATAGTCAAGGTACTGAACCACTAAGCCATGATAGCTGTACTTAGAAATGCAGTAATAGCAAATATATAGGAATGAATAGAAAGAGGAGCATGACAAAGCAGGTTTTGTGAAGCTGATACAATTCCAAAATGGCCAATCACAGATAAGTGCGGGAAACACGGCATATATAAGCCCCATAGGCGGGAATACACAGCATAACCGATTGTAGAACTAACTTGCAGCCAGAATGTCAGGAGTAGGTGAGGGTAGTTGCTTCCGAGCACAGAGGTGGTGCATTGAGGAGTCCAGATATATGGTCTGGCTCCTTGTCCACAATCATGAGGCCCAACTCATGCAGGGCCAGGTCCTGTGGGGAGCATATAGGGCTGAGGCGTGGGACCGGTTGGCTCAAGATCTCACCAGTGCCACAGGGATTCCAAGGACTGGTGAGCAGGTCCGTCACCACCATGCGGACCAACTGAACCTTTGGATCCAGGAGGCCCGGCAAATGCCCAACACCCCACTACTGAGCAAGTTACATTTAATTATGTATGTAAGAAATTAACCTAGCTGATATTATGGAGATGTGTATTCCAATATTACTTTATTTATATTACAGCTGCAGGTGTCCGTTCTACGAACCGCAGAGCCTATGGCGATAGGCTGGTGCGATTGCGCCACCAGGCAGGTCAGTAATCCTCTCCCTGTAACTGTAAAGAAATATAAAAGTATGACAGTTAGCAAAAGAGTGCAGTGTAGTCACTAAGTAATAAAATGTGCAAGTAATAGTGTAAGAGTGTTTGCAAGTATTGCTTGATTACAAAAGTGTGTTGCAGTCTGTAATCCAAACAGAAAAATTAAAATGTCTGAAATAAAGTCTGAAATAAAGATGCCCCACCTGTAATATAATAGTACACAACCTGCAGCAGGCTGAAAAGTACAGCTGCAGAAGATGAGCAAATCACATGTGTGAAATATATCCCTGTTGAAATACTGAAACATGACAGAAGTGAGACTGTTGGAAAGGATTGTAATAACTACAGGTAAAACATGTCAATAAAGCTTAGAAGTAAGTACCATCCTGAATTGTAAAATTAAAACAAGTGAGAGAGTGTGAGAAAGAGTTATGAATCCACCAATAAAGTAGTAATAACCCCTGAATAAAGTATACTGCAGTCAGTACAGAATGAAATGAATGTGACAAGCAGAACCAAACTGCGAAATGTGTTCAAAATGTTGCTGCAGCTGGAATGTGTATCCCAAAATCTGGATATGTTGCTCTCAGTCTGCAATATGCAGATAGTATGATTGTCTGAAATACCAAACATCCACAGTTGTCTATAGCTATATAAAGCAAATGTAGCAGGATGATGTAGCTGAACAAAGCCAGATATGAACGTGTATGAATAACAATAAAATGTATATTAATGTAGCAGTAACAGTCCTATCACCAACTTGAAGTAGGTATCACATAGGAAACTGTATGTAGAACAGTAGTGTGTATATATCTGCATCTATTAGAAATGTACAGCATATGTATTGGTATTTGAAGGTGTTAATTATATTTTCTTCACCCTACCCTATAACCACATATAATCCATTCCACGTGACATTGGTATGTGCAATCACAATTAACACCCCTGGACATTTGTCCTGTTGGTCATACATATTTGCATGTACGTTGATGCATCTGCCCTGTTCATACATCCAAACCTGATGGCCTGTTGCCATCAATCAACCCTGCATGTTGTTGGACTGTGTATTGCTGTTCAAATTATGCATGTGTTATGCTCGCTGTTCAATGGTGTGAATATCTGGGTGTTTGGTTAATGGGAATACTAATGCATGCTGTTACAACTAATTGCGAATGGTATTGTATGTTACTAAGCCAAACTGTATTGACATAATGCAAAACATAGGACGACAGAGAAGGCGGGTTCCAGCGGACCCACCTCTCCCACCTCAGCTGGCGAGTGCACCTGGCAGTAGTGCCCAGTCTGGACCCTCCTCCGGTGGCCCTGTGCCACCTGCGGGTGGAAGCGATGCAGGGGATGGGGCTCGTCCCCCCTCTGCAAGTGTGTCCGGAGGAGAACCACCACTCACCCTCCGTAGCGTCCGGACTGTGGTGCGTAGGGAGATCCAGGAATCTGTTCTTGGGCCCCTACGCCAGCTTGAGGCACAGGTGGCACAACTTACGGGCATGCCTGTTGCCCTGCCTACACAGCCCCCAGCACAGCCCCGTCCTGGGCAGTGAAGGAACAGTGGCAACTGCCCATGGGTGGGGATATCAGTTCCACTGTTGCCATCTGTGGGCTCATGGGCTCTGGATATCCAAACATCCATCCCCGTCAATTGTGTAACCCCCACATGTGTCATACACCGCCCCTGTATGCGTCTTGTTTGTCTTGTCTGTTGACCTACCCAACCTACCTCCCCAGCTATACCGACTTCCTTTACCTGACATACCACTCTCACCTGAAAAAAAAAAAAAAAAAAAAAGGGGCACTCTATACCCACAAAAAAATTACGCCCCATACATAGCTGACCATTCCGCACACATGTCTGCTGGACATGGAAACTATCAATTACAATTGGCTGTACAACAAGTATTATTGTTGTCCTGACACCTCTTGCAGGGGTGGAAGGTTTCAAAAGTCACACCAAATTACAAACATATGCACAGCTGTTGCTGATGAAGAAATGGGCAGCTATGGGCCTTACCTACATCCCGCCTGCAAAACCCAAGCTTGTTTCCCTACTGTCTTACCCTCTTTGTGACCCCTTTTTCACCACTTTCCTGTCTCCCCATTTTCATTTCTTTCAAAGAAAATAGCGCGGGTGTGCGCCAGAGTAAGCACTGTTAAGCGGTTGTAAGCGGGTGTGCGCAGAGCTGAACGCCAGTGCGCATGCGGGAGCTCCGCGCAAACCAGTGCTAACCCGGTTACAACTGCTTAAAAGTGCCTTAGTCACTCTGATTGACAGCTCCTGTAGTCAGTTCAAAAGCAAAATAAAATCCCACTGTCAGTCCCGAACCCAGGACCTTGGAAACAGTAGTCTGCATGACTTACCACTAAGCCATGACTGTTATATAAGAACATTGTGCTACAATAAATATATCATGTAATTGGTACTATGTTGTATGGAATGTGGCAGGTATTATTGCACAGGTGTTGGCTGAGCACTGATATCTGGCCATGTACATGTGTATCCACCAAGAGACACACACGTGCTACATATGGGAGTAGTAGTATATCACTACAGTTGAGTATCATGTATAGTATGTGTGCCATATTTTGCTGACATAGTTTGCTGATATCCTGTTTGTGTTCTCTTTCAGGGACATGGCGCGTCAGTGAAATCCTGCCTACTCTGCTGCAGAAGATAAAGAGATACACCAGAGCCTGGTGCAGGATTATGACATACTGTTTTCCCGCACCAGCCAGAATCAGCAGGAGAGGGCTGCACTGTGGCAAGACCTTGTCCGTAGGGTAAATGACATTGGCACGCATAATAGGACATATGAGCAGGTACGACATCACTGCAGTGATTTAATCAGAAATGTCCGTCAGCATGCGTCGGATATCCACAGGCAACAGGTCGCCACAGGAGGTGGGGTGACCACACATCCCCCCTCACCAGACTGGAGGGGCTACTTTTAAGTGTTGTGGCTCCAGCCCAGAAACATCAACAGCAACACACCTGCATTATGATGGAGGCTGGATCCACACAGCAACACGACATGGAGCATGCAGGTAATATGCCATATGTACACTTGACTGTTCTGTACACTGTTAGTTTATGCATGTGTAAGGTGAGTCCTTGGTATGTAGCTGTCAACATAGTATGTAATTGTGCAGGTGTGATATTGCCAATATCAGCAGCTGACATGTGAAAGGCAACTGGTGTACTACTGAACTGTATCATATGCAGTATCAATGGCACAGTTGTGCCCACTGACATTAATCCCCTCATTTCTGCAGGTCCCTCTGGTGTTACAGCAAGGCAGCCCATCCATGCTGGTAAGTGTGTTTTAACAATACCTATAATAGTCCTGATAGTGCTAGTAATAATAGTGTAACTCAGTAGTGCTCTGTGTGTATACTTCGGGGTGTGCATGTGTGCATCTGTGCATGTGTCCACATGTGCACGTGTGCATGTGTGCATGTGTGCATGTGTGCCTGTGTGCCTGGGTCCACGTGTGCATGTGTGCATGTGTGCATCACTGGTAACATTGTGTAGACATTGTAAACTGTGTTTCCTGTCTTCCTCCCACAGGTTCTGGTGCTGCTCTATTGTCCTGCAGCAGGGAACCTGAATCTGGTGCCACAGGTACTGATAATTATGATATCTGTGTAATGGCACAGGAAGGTGTGTCAGGGTCCATCACTGGTCAGCCAATTGACAGTACACAGTTGTCAACCCCATCATTGCGCACAGTCATCCTGCTAGTACATCCTATGTCACCAATGTCCCTAGGTGATGGACAGGATACAGTGGGCATTGACCAGGGTAATGGCACATGCTTCCCCACACAGCAGCCATGGACAGGGTCCTAAGATGGTACCACACAGACAGTTGCCCATGGGTTCTCGTGGGAGCATCCATGGGCGTACTGCCTCTGGCAGACGTGCCCAAAGAGGTCTGTCAACCTCAGCTATGTTTCGGGCTGTCATGCAGGCACAGTCACGTATGGAAAGGTACACCAGACAGGGTCTGAGGGAGCTAAGAGCATGTCGCACATCCATGACTGACAGTATGCGTGACATCGCGGATGCTATCCGTAATTTCACCGATGTCATAGACAGATGTTGTGGGGACATATTACAGCAGTTCCACAACCACATATCCATGAGCCAGGGCAATGGTGGATGGTTGCGGCGTCGACGTGGCCGTATGCCAGCAACAGCAGCAGCTGGCAGTCGGCGCGGACGACAACAGGCCTGCAGACGCCCCCATAGTGCCAGCAGCAGCCCCAACAATGCTGGATCTGTGCTGTCATCAGACCGCCCCAGGAGACCACGTGCACGTGGCTCTGGACAGTCCCAACAGGGACCTGTGTCCAGTCAACAAACTCCCGCTTCTGATGACAGTACCCAGTCTGGCTTAGTACCGGATACTGTCTGTAGCACCCCTGCCAGGCACAGGTACCATGTCCGTGGCCACAGACACTGATCTGTATGACCTGCCAGGTGCAGTCTGTGGCTGTCCACAAACTCCAGTATATGGCAGCCAAGAGGTGGAACTGTGTGCGTGCATACACACATGCGAAATGTTAACACCTAGGGCTACCACATACACGCACACACTGCACCAACAGTGCCCCACCCTGTACTGCTGTCCCTCACCAACACACATACATGTCAATTGGTGGTATCAGTGGCAGACTCAGGCATACCTAGTTCACACCCTGTGCATATGATGAAACTGTGCCACCTCCTGCAATCTCCAACATCAGTGCAGGAACAGGTTAACATGTTGCTGATGCACAGGGTGACTACATAGAAGTGTATTACTAGTATCATGTTGGTAGCAGTACAGTGTGCTGATATGATTGTGTGTATACCCCAGCATGCCTGATGCAGTAACTGTATGACTGTCCTGAATTGTTATCTACACCCATAGTAAGTACCATAGTGTAACAGCTGCACATTATTGCATACCAGTGGTAAGGATGTCAACAGATAGCCACATACATAGGTAGCACAGGGGAGAAGCTAATGCAAGTAGTGATACGCAATGATGGACGTGTACACTAATGGTGACATGTTGCCCACAACGACTATGCAATGTGGATGTTTGCGTATGTTGATATGTGTGCAGTACCAATTTAATTTACATTAAATTAAATATTAAATAATATCAGTTCTACCATGGACATCTGAGCTGTGCATTCCTGGGTACATGTTGATAGTGCCTGCATATTTGCACTGTTACCTACTGGAAGTGTTACCCCTTCTTTGTTGTACAATGGACTACTTCCAGCCCTGCTTACTGTAGCTTTGTTTGCATGCATGTTTGCCTGAGGTTCCCTGGAACACTGATTCCACCTGCAATGCAGATTTACAGAGCTTCTGTGGATTCCTAGTGACATCTGCATAGCGTACTATACGTATGTCAATTATCCACCTGACAGAATGTCACTGTCTGTCCTGTTCGCATGTACGTTGCCTGTGACACATTGCATATGACTTACCTGGCATTTACCCACGTGTGCAGTCATATATGCCAGCGCTATGAAATCAGTAGCAGTACACCCACACATACTCACCTTCAGTATGTTGTTCCCCATTGGCCCTATGTGTTGGTAATCACCATGGCAATCACACTACTATGGTAGCATGTGCAAAGGTAACCTGTGAATCACCTCTATGGTCCAGTTGTGGTTTATGTGAGTCATGTGGCAATGTCACAGCTGCCACATGTATGCAGTCAACCCTCTCCCCTGGCCAGGAACGTACAACACATGTGTGAGATGCAACCACATAGCCAATCTGGGGACTGAGCACTCTGAACCCAGTACTGCCATACCCTGTCAGGTGGCATGACATACTCCAGTGACTACAATACCAGTCTGACATAGACCCACACTGACAGCAATCCAAACACACTGGGGCATACTTGGAGCCTCAGAATAGCATACTGCCTGAGCATCACACACCTCTGCAGCTGGCACACAGGCATACGTTAAGTCGGAACAGAGCACATGCCACACATGGCACACACATCGCGTGTGCCACAAACTCACAACCTGTAGGGCTACACAACACACCTGCTACAGATGTGTCAGGTACCTCTCTTGGCCGCTGCAGTGGGGTCCCGCTCAACAGGCTGTACATGGTGAAGGTCACAGTGATATGCCCGTGGGGCACTATGGTCCACCACAAAACACATGCATACAGGTCAGTCAGAGGCATGGACACATATGACTCAGTCATTGTCCATGCCACTATGGATGACCTGAGACATACCTCCCTGGACTACATGATAGGGAACATAGAAGGGCTCTCTCAGCATGTGGCACGGGCCAGTATGAGCCTGACCTTGGTTGCCATCATACCCTCACCAGGTATGCTACCACAATATGTAGGAAGGGTGTTCTATGTCTACATTCTGCTCAATCTCCAATGTCATTCATAGGGTATCCAATGGCTGTCAGCGTGTGCTTACATGCTAGGGAAGCCACAATGATTTGCGAGGGGCAGCTTGCATGTGTCACCCATGGGCCATTGTATATTGGCGAAGCCCCTTGATACACATATAGTGCCTTTTGCTGCAGGACACAGATTACATAGCCACCTCCCCGGGTATCACACGGGATAGGACACTAACAGTAATGCTACACAACACCAGCAGTGTACACCGCAAGATGCATGCACTGGACACTGTCCTCAGCACGGTAAACTGCAATATCTGTGCAGTAACAGATTCCTGATTCACGGCTCACAGGTGTAACCCATCACTGCCAGGTTATACCTCATACCATGCCTGTCGTCCCCTACACATGTAACACACATGAACAGGGGGGTGGTATCTCAAGACACCACAGATACACACACCTCCAGGTTGTTGGCACAGCACAAAGCATCAGGGCCTATCCATGAGCAGCTAACAGTGTGTTGGACTGCCTTCTGGTTCATAGCCTGGCACACACAACCCTCCCATACACAGGTAACCCACCTGTCCTCCCTAACAACACTGGGAATATGACAGTCTCTAGATATGTCTTTATATGGCTGGACTGCATCCAGCCGAACATTGTGTGTGAGCATTACTGTGGCTACAACACACTAGCTGAAAGGTTCCCAGCATGTAGTCACTGAATTGCAGTGGAACAACATGTTACCACTACCACAACAGGTGGGAACATGCAGCACCTGTTCATCGACTACATGTAGACTATATGGCCCAGACCAGATGTGTATCCCCCGCTGTTAGGATGATACCATATACAACTCACACTGTATATACACATACCATGCCCCTGCACAGTAAGACACAGTCATAATGTTAGGCATTGCAAATACCATTTATCCACTTGAGGCACGTGTCAGACATGGTAACTACTGAAAGTCACAGGTATATATGTGTATGTGTCACACACATACATCATGTGTGCATTGCCATTGCTGGTTTAAGCAATGTCATGCATTGTTATGAACAACAACCCATACATGGTCATTTTGTGTGACACAACCACACGTGGTAGTTGTGGGTTTCCAAAACATACCTATCTGTGCTCTGACAGTGGTAATAGACCCAGTAGCGGAGAGCACTATTGGCATTACTGGGCAATTAGCCCTGTTTGGCTGTACTGATAGTGTGGTGACATCACCTGTGTTTACTGGGGGAATATGCAGCATCTGGTGTATTGTAGTAGTTGCCAAAAGGAACTGTTCTCTCACACTTGCAATTACACACACCCTACTACCCCACACTTGCCATTTGCAGGATTCATACCCCTACCTAACTATGTTATGACATGTGAGAGAGATGCATTAGTGAAGCGCACTATTTGGATTATTAGGAGGTTTTTCTTCTCCGGCTGTACTTATAGGGTGCTGACATCATCAGTGTTTGGAAAGGGTAATGTGCATCATGTAGTGTGTTCTCCTGATTGCCAAAAAGCACATGCCTTTCATACAGAATTGCACACACACAAACTTCCCTCATCCAAACACACACACTTGCAGGATTCAAACCCCTACCTAATTATGTTATAACACTTGAGATGGATGCATTAGCAGAGCGCGCTATTCGCATTACTGAGACGTTTCTCTTCTCCTGCTGTACTTATAGGGTGCTGACATCATCAGTGTTTAGAAAGGGGAATGTGTTTCCTGTAGTGTGTTTTCCTAGTTGCCAAAAGGAACATTTCTTTCATACAGACTTGCACACACACTAACCCCCCTCCACACACACTGGGCATTTACAGGATTCAAACCCCTACCTAACTATGTTATGACACTCAAGACAGACGCATTAGCAGAGCACGCTATTCGCATTACTGGGAGGTTTTCCTTCTCCTGCTGTACTTATAGGGTGCTGACATCATCAGTGTTTAGAAAGGGGAATATGCATCCTGTAGAGTGTTTTCCCAGTTGCCAAAAGGGACATTTCCCTCACACAGACTTGCACACACAACAACCCGCTCACCCACACACACACACACACACACACACACACACACACTGAGCATTTGCATGGTTCAAACTCCTACCTAACTATATTATGACACTTGAGGGAGACGCATTAGCAGAGCACGCTATCCGAATTACTGGGCATCTGTTCTGCACCTGCAGTATTTATAGGGTGCTGACATCTTTATTTCTACAGAGGTATGTACATCTAGTACTACCTGTCAGGTGGGGGATAGCATATATATGCATTTGCAGCCACCTACTTCAGGGTCAGATATGCACATCGCACTGGCGGGTTATGTTCTATACCATGCTTTGTGACCACAGGACCTGTAACACACAACACAACCAGTCCAGAACACCCCTCCCACATCCAGGACACACACTTTGCTTCCCTGGGAACAGTGCCGGGATATGCAGGTGTTCACATACACCATTCCAGTTGTTAACGTCAGGTACAGGCATATTGTGTGTGGGAACTACTCAGACCTCTACAACATTACCCTACAACCACTACAATTTGTGGGTCCATGTGCTATGCCAGAACCACTCACCACAGCCACATGGGGGAATACATATTGCACCTGACCATCTGCAACATGGGTACTCACTGTTCCACACCAGAGGTAGACCATCATTGTTGATATCTGACCATACCCACCTTTCCCTGGACATCCATATCTCATCCCCACTCCCAGGCAAGGTTGTCACTGCAAACAAACTGTATTTATCACAAGCAGACTCTACACTTGTGAAGACTGGGGTGGAAGACTTCAAAGGACCCATGCTGGGGGACTATACTGGCCACTCTGCATAATCCTTGACAATTGCATTCTATGAGCAGGTGTAAGGTTTGCATTGATCATGCTATCCCACATATACCCATGACTGCTCCACAACAGGACACCTGTCAGGTGTACACCAGCCATATATGAGCTGTCCAACAGACAGAGTGAGCTAATACATTGCAGAGCTGTAGCCCACAGAGGGAGGACATCTCTGAACAGTACCGGCACGACACTTCAATCCCACATAATCATCACGACACAGTGTTGACAGTGAAGTTGTCCAGACAATGCAGATAGGGCTCCCCTCAGTCTGTTATTGACGCCCACGTACTGTTAGAGGTCCTCAGCAACCCTCTTCCAGCACACACCAACAACATGGATGTGGCTTAGCACATTCAAACCCTGGGATCTCCACTGTGTCCCTGCTTGACAGAGGCACAGCACACTAACCTCACACAATGCCTTATGTGACCTACTTTACAGTGGCACAGTAGCCTACTGTACTGGGGATGCAGATGCCAAGCACACTCTGGCTAAGCTTTCCTTCCCTAGGGCAAACAGCGTAGTATTGACCTCTACACCCATATGTTTAATTGTCAGATGCACAATATTTGTTGCTGATAGACTGTTTGCAGGTCTTTATTGCCATAGCATTCCCTGTTTCTATGAACAACTTGTGTATCTGTGGAAGATGTTTGAATATGAGGGGGATCCACTATATCACGTATGTCTCTGTAGTCATTTAACTGTGTGCACTGGGCAGATTGCTGTGATGTGGTTGGTTCCTGGAATGACACATACAAATACCAGATATGTGTGGCCAACTGCTAAACGGAGATATGGACTAAGTGTGTGAGCATGCCCAGTTCAGCCTTTCCATGGCATGTTGTCTGACATATGTCTGATATATCAAAGTGTGCGACCATGCCCAGTGTGAGCTTTCCATATGTTGAACTCTGCAGTCCACCACATATTTGGATGAGTGTGAACTTCAACAATATCTCACGTTTATGGTTGTGTGTTGGGTGACATGTTGTGTACTTACTGGCCAACTGCTTCGTGTCTGAACACAACAGGGATTATACTGTGCCTGCAGGGTTTGCACGGGTTACTTTGCATACAGTTGTCAACATCCTTTCATACTGACCTAACACTGTAGTACCATATAGTGTACTGGTTCAGTACTTTCACTGTGGTGGACAGTATCCTGGGCTTTAGTCCTATCACTGCTTTAAATCTTCATAGTGAGCACAACAGACTGTTTAGGGGCCAGGTGTGCACATATGACCATGTTGCATTATCTTCAGATATGGACTACTTAAACCAGGCTTGTCCAACATTGGTAGTGTATTCCACAACATAGGTGGACATTGGCAAACACTAGCGATGTGCCCTAGGCCATTTCTAATGCTAGTCAGAGAGTGTGTTTGTCCTTCGACACACATTGTAACTGGAGTTTGCCTTGACATATGTCATGGTTAGTATACTGTGCCTCCGTCTACCTGTGACATAACAGTGATACCCAGGGTAAACCTACCAACTCCCATCCACTCATCAAGATTCCTCTTGAGGAGAGTCGATGGGTGACTCTCTGGCTAACCTGTACTGGGAGTTTACTCAAGTGTGGGGGTGGCTTCTGTGTTATGGATCATTCAGTACAGCTTGTCCTATGTATGTCAGTGCTGGGGTTCAGGTCTCTCATGTGCATAGCTCACTGCCATTCAGATTGTACAAGGTGCAGCACGTTCATTGATTCCAGCTTGGACATGGCTTTATACATCAGGCACAGCTTGCCTCTGGGTGGGCAGTGTGGCAGTGTGTGGAGCTGCAGTTTGTTTAATCAGGCAACACATGGCATTTGTTCAAGCTCTTTGCTACTCCTGGTGAGGTACTGTTGGGGACTTTACAGTTGATGGTGGTGTCTGCTGCGGTACATCCCACAGGGGCTATTGTAGTCAATTGTAATGCTGATGAAGGATGACTGCAGAGCCACAATGACCTCCCCTTATCTAGATCTGACAACCTTCATGATTAGGTGGGTATATAGTATGTTTCTGTGAACACTACAGACACATGTTTGTCCAATGCAGGATATCTATCACCTTGTGTCCCCAGGTCTCTCATTACATGTTAGGTACGTAATGGGTTAACACCTATGTGGTAATTGGTGGGCACTTACTGTATATCCACGGGGGTTGACTATACACTTTTCTGCAATTAGCTTGCTGACATGGCTATGGCACCAGTTGTCTGTTTCTATGTGGCCCTTTTGTGGGATGCTTGTGTCAGCTGGGGGTCAGATATGGTGGGCAGTTTGTAGTCCTCTGCATACATGTTCAGTCACAGCCCTTCCATGTTGGCCTGTACCTATGGGACATATATACGAAACGAGGGAGGTCCCAGGACCAAGCCTTGTGGGATGCCACTTATATCTGGTTTGTAGTCTGACATGGCTGCAGCATGTCTGACCATGTCAGTTCTGTCCTTGGTCTGGTTTGCAACCCCTCTACTGACATAGGGGTTTATATTTAAGATGGTGAACATATCTATACTGAACACGTAGGGTATTGTATGGAAGCATTTGCAAGGTCCAGCTACGCTGTGTGGACCACATTGCCCTCATCAATGACCTTAATGACTGTTTCAAATGGGTCAAACATGTTTAGGGGCAGGATCTGCACTTAAGACAGCCACACTGGGTAGGGTCCAGTGTCAGTAGGTCCCCGATATCTTTATGTCTGCGGTACATGCTGATCCTTCCCATAGCTGTGCAGACCAAACTTGTCAGGATTCTGGGGTGGTAGTTTGCAGTATCCATTCAGGCAACACCTTTGATGAGAAGGACCACTGTTGTTGTACACTGCTCTTTCGGTACATATCCTGTGGTAAGGCTGACATTGAGCAGTAGTGTGATTTGGCATTCCATTCTTCTTGGAGTCCATGTTGGACTCAGCCCAGGACACCATCTCATACCATTGCTGCTGTGTGTTTTGCTTTGTAGATGCTGGCTGTTACCTCAGCATCTGCAATGTCAGGGGGCCAGCAGTCTGCTGGGATAGATATTTTGCATTCTGGGGGGGGGGGGTTGCACTGCACCTGTCAGGTTGTATGTTGGCAATATGTGTGTGTGTTTGGTATGTTGTTTGTAATATTTGTGTGATTCAGAGCATATCTGTGAATTCTCAACATGGTTCCTACCATCAGTTGAGTAAGCCTTGGGATTATCCTTAGTGTCCTGTACAATTTGTATCTTCATAGGTTAATACTAGGCTATCCACCCTAGGGCATTTGTAAGCCTAGCCAGAGTGTGTGTGTCTTTCGCCGCCCCTTGCTATGTGAATATTATGGCCATTTATGATTTACTTTACTGTGCCTCTGTCTGGACATGACACAGTGAAGACCCCCAGTGTACATCTACGATCATCCATCCACTTGGCAATATTCCTGTTGAGGAGTGTCAGTGAGGGGCTGTGCCTAACATGGAGTGGGATCCTGTTCCAGGGTGTGGGGAGCCTCTGGGTTATGTATCTGTCCCTCCAGCACATCCTATTTCATTATGTGTTGAGGTTGACATCTGTCACTCTCACAGCTCCAATGGCTCTAGTTTTTCTGGGGTGGAGCATGTCCATTACTCCTGTGTTGGACATGGCCTTGTACAACAGACATACAATGCCTCTGTGTAGGCAGTATGTGACTGCATTCAGCTGGGGTGTCTACAGCCAGGCAGCATATGACATATATTTGAGACCCTTTATCCTCTTGGTGAGGTACCTTTGAGGTCTTTCTAACCGCTGGAGGTGTCAGGTAAGGTACATCCCAAATGAGGCATTGTACTAGATTATGGGTCTGATAAGAGAACAGTACAGGGGCACAATGACCTCTGTTGACGTAGATGTGAATCCTTTCATGATACGGTGTCCCATATAGACAGTCTTCCTAGCCACATTGGCAATGTGAGTGTCACATAACAGGTTACTGTCCACTTGTGTCCCTAGGTCCCTGATTACTCCTTGCATACATAATGGTTTACCACCTATGTGGTAATTTGTGAGTACCTTGTTTGGTATTTGGTGGGACATTCATACTGTCCAGTGTGTTCAGGACGTCTGGGTGGGGTTCCTGTGTGTGAGAGTGTGGTCTGTAGCATGCTACAGACTGTACAGCAGTTTTGACTACAGTTAGGTGCACATGGGTGGTCTCCGATGCTTCGTGCATTGTCAGTTACCTGGTCGTATGGGTGTCTGTGCTGCATATGGATACTCTCCCTCCTTTTATGTTTTGGTCCAGGTTTTGGGGCCATAACGCATGATAGGAGGTATAATCTGGTAGTGCTGGTGTGCTGTCAGTAGGCTTGCAGCAGGTTTCTGTCACTGCACAGACATCGATGTTCTCCATACTGGGGAGGGCCTCAGGAGCTTGCATATTGCGGTTTACACATCTGGCATTGGTGAGCATTACCCTCATGTTTCTTAACACTTATGTTTTCTAGGGTGGTGGGTTAGTCTTTTCAGCCTTGCCTACGTACGGCTCTATGGAGGTGGCAAAAGCCTTATCCAATATCCAGACGCCCAGGGGTAACAGGTGCTAGCCATCCCTGGAACAGCAGCATGGCTTGTCATGCATGACATCTCAAGCAGACAGACATTAGATCCTCTTGGACTGACAGCTGTAATTGTGCCACCTGTTAAAGCTGATCATTCTGTGTTTGTACTGTGGCATCATTCATGGTGAGGGTAGGATGCTGCAAACGGCCAGTGTCATACCGGCTTGGAGTACATACTCAGTGAGCTCATCCATGTCTCTTTTCATGTAGTCCAGGGAGGTACATCTCAGGTCATTCACAGCAGCATGGACAATGACTGCATCATATTTCTACTTGCTTTGGGGTGACCTGCGTACTTGTGTTATGTGGCGTATTGTAGCAGCCTACAGGCAGCTTACTGTACCCTTTCCCTTGTTCAGTCTGGTGAGTGGGACAGCAGTGTGTCTGCCTATAGAGTCACCTATTACAACTGTATCAGGCATGTTGTTTCTCCTTCTGGCCTGTGACTGTTTGGCACACCAGTTTTGTGTACTATGTGTTGCATGTGCTATGTTTGGAGGTTGTGGTTACTTGGGGGTCTGCTTTGGAGGCCTCTGTTGGTGTGGTGTGTTTGTAATTAGGGCCTCCGGGAATGTTTTTCTGTGTTTATGTGTTTGGTTTACAGTTGTGATAGGTCTATGTGGGACTGGGTTTGTGGTGTGTGTGGTTATCTTCTCCTCCTGACTAGTTTTGACAGTACTGTGTTGAGGGAGCTCAGCCTCCGGTTTGGATAAATGGTTGCATCTCTCACATATATTTGTATTTATTGGGGGGTGTTGAGGGTTGTCTGTGTACTTGGGGCAGGTGTAACATTGCCTCAGGATTCACAGATTCTACTTGTTGTAGCTGGCCTTAGTGGATTGTATGTGTGGACATATTTTATTGCCATACTACTGATCAGTGATTACTTCCCTTTTTATGTTTGCTCTATCATGTAGTAGCTTCCTCATTCTCTTGCATGGTTTGGTAATGGCTGGAGTCCAGCATGCCAGATGCCTGCGTGTATGGCATTGTGTCTTGTTGTTATTTGTGATTGCATAATCCAAGCATTCCTGGCTGTGTTCATGGAATGCCTGTATAACAGGTTCTGTGGTGTGTCCCATATTTTGCACCTGCACAGGGCCTTTAATGGATTCCACATCAGTTTGGAGGGGTGCAACTTATGCTTTACACATGTTTTTCACTGTGGTGTTCTGGCCAGGGACTGTGGTCAGGATGTGTATATCCAATGTGATTACTCTATGGTCTGGTCTTACCAGTGAGTGATACACTTCTCATCTTGCCATCCAGTACCCATGTTGCTGATTATCACATCCAGTATGCTTACTCCTCTTGTGGGAGTGGTACGTTGTTCCTGGGCATTTTGGTTTATGGATTCTAGGAACTTTTCTCCTACAGTGTTGGTGCTAGTATAATGCTCCCAGTGTATGTCTGGGTATTTTCAGTCAACCAATATAATGTGGTTTGGGGGGCTTGATATATTCATGTATTCCAACATAGGCCAGGTGCAGTTCCTGGTGTTAGGACGGTAGTCTGTAGCAGGCTATATACTGGGAAGCGGTTTTAGCCACTGTTACTTGACCATGGCTAGTCCATGCTGCTTCTTGTTGTGGTACCAACATGGGGGTGTGGTTATCCTTGACAATTATTGCTAGTCACCCTCCTTTTGTAGCTTGTTCCATGTTTTGAGGATGTACAGCACAGTATGAGGTGTAACCTGGTAGTGTTAGGGTGCTGTTGTGAGCCTTGACCCAGTTTTCTGTTACAGGACAGATATCAACATTCTCCATACTGGGTGCGTTTACACTGCACGCATCTTGCTGTTTAGACTTCTGGCATTGGGTAGCATTACATCTAGGTTCTTATCCCTTGTGGTACCTATGGAGGTGGGTTTGTGTTTTGAGCCTTACCTATTCAGGGCACGCTGTGGGTACTGACAGCCTTTGCCAGTATCCATGAGGCCTGGACTGATAGGTGCATGCCACCCCTAGCAGGTGGTGCATCATGTCATGCTCAGCATGTCATCCCAGACTGGCACACATTGGCTCCCCTTTGACTAACTGCATTACTTCAGCCAATTATTGCAATTGATCATCCCATCGTCATATTGTGGCTTCATGCTTGGTGAGGGTGGATGTTAGTCAGGGTCCTCAAGTGTGCATATAGTACATGGTGTTACATTACTTAACACATGGCATTCATGCCTCAGGTGGTGCTGCAGGGCTGCCTCTGTCAGATGCACATATTACACTCCCTGTACATGTTTGAGAGCAGGTTATGTCATTTTAGACATCCATGTTATTATATGAGTGAGTCAGAGGGGGGTATCATTCCCAGGGTTCCTACTGAGCCAGTGTATGTGCTATGCGTTGCCTCTTTGCCAAGGCCAGGGCATACTGGGCATGCCTCCTTCTGCCTACTGGGGCAGGCTCAGGTTGTTCCTCCTCCGAGTCACGCTCTGCCTGTGATGGCCTCGGCAATGGTGGGGGGCTGTTTGGCCCGGCCCTATGCTGGTCCTGCTGCAGCTGTTTTCACAAGATCATATTATGTAGCATAGCACATACCATGACAATTTGGGTACATGTAGTTGGTGAGTACTGCAAGGCTCCACCAGATGTGTCCAGACACCGGAACCGTGAATTGAGCAGCCCAAACACACGCTCTATTACATTACGTGTTTGTGCGTGTGCCTCATTATGGCGTTCCTGTTCAGGTGTGTGTGCATTTCTGATGGGTGTCATCAGCCACGGCTCCAGTGCATAACCTGCATCCCCCACTAGGTGTCCGTGTGGGATGTCCCCATTGGCAAATGTCTGGTACAGCTGCGTCAAATGCCAGATATGGGAATCATGGTAGCTCCCAGGGCAGCCAGCACACACATTCATTATTATGCCCTGGGCATCACACACGACCTGGCAGTTGATGGAGGTTAAGCCCTTGCGGTTAATGTAGGCCCTACCCTGCTCACCGGCTGGTGCTTTGATGCGTATGTGCGTGCAGTCTATTGCACCCACTACCTCAGGGTATTCCGCTATTTGCTGGAAGAGACGCATATTGCTGGCCAATACCTCACGGGCATTGGGGAAATATACATGATCACCGACATGTGCTGACATGGCATCCAGGAACTGGTGCAGTACCCTGGAGGCTGATGCCTGTGATATCCCCATCATATCACCAGTTGGTCTCTGGAAGGTACCTGTTGCTAGTATTCTTAGGCCAACACATACCTTGGTTTCCACTGGGATGGGTTCCCCTCTGTTGGTTCTGTGTGTGAGGCGTGGCCTGCACAGCTCGACAATTTGCTACAGGAGGTCTCTGTCCACTCTATAGCGCTCTACTATCTCCAGCTCATGTAACCCGTGGTAGGTGACCCTGGGCCTGTACACTCTTCTCCGTCTCCTCACTGTGGGTTGTCTGGCACCATCTGCATTGTCACCACCCTCAGCAAGTCGCCTATGTCTCCTTATGACAGCTATGGCAGCCCCTAGCATTTCTGCTCTGAGTTCAGCTTTTTCAGTTTTCACTTCTAATAGCTTACTCCTGTCTTGCAGTGTCTCTTGAGAGATACATCCTGCACTGCTGTTTGCAGAGTTTTAAGTGCTTGGTTGAGCTACTATTCTGTGTGTGTAATTGCCTGCTTCTAATTGTTTTCACCTGCTAGCTCCAGCAGTATTCCCTGCTAGCTTCCTACTAATTCTGTTGCTTCCTTTTTCCTTTCTGTTTCCTCAGGGGGGAGCAACGTGCATACCAGCAAAAACACGCTCACAGTGGCTTACACGCGTGCACACATGCTTACACGGTTCAGAATCTGCTTATTCGGGTTAAAACACGCGCACACCAGCACAAACAGTGTTACAAGTCTGCCAACAGGCTCCCACATGCTCAGTCTGCCCTACACGTGCGCACACTAGCGCAAACAGTCTTCAAAGTCTACCAACATGCTCCCACATGCTTAGTCTGCCTTACACGCGTGCACACTGTCCTACCCGTGCCTCATGGCACACACACGTGCGCATGCACGCCCAGCAAGAAACTTTGGTGTAAGTAACAGTGTACACCTTCCATTTCTTGACTTTCCCATGCTTATCTTGTGGCACTCCTCTTTCCATGATCCATGTCTGACATCTGTCATGTAACACTGACCTCCAATGAACTGCATTTCTTTCTACCATTCCCCCCTGTGATGTCACCTATCTCCTACTCTATTCCTCCCCCTTATGTATCTCTTACACTACTCAGAATGTGCTCATTTGCTATGTGACAGTGGGATTCAGTATCCTAACCCTTATTTACATCAGATTGCCTACTAATGCTTAGTTACATGTCTTAGACTCAGCTTCCCCCCTTAGCAACCACTAAACAGTGGCCATATTGTTTTTGGTCTGCTGGTCCCTGCATTGTAAATCCATGTATTGCATAAAACCCACATTTGTGGGTTTATAACCTTCATTTTTATGTTTTATGCAGCGCAGACCGTTTGCGCGGGGCTGCGCTGCGTTTAAACATTGGCAATCGCCGTAAAAAAAATTTTTTTTTTTCATATTTGCATCGGGGTACCTTGCCAATGGCCACATATTTGGCCATTGGCATGCTGCCTGACACATATGCACCCTTTATTTGGAGCTGACATGGCTCCATTGTGATTTTTGCAGAAACATACTCAGTTGTCAACTGAGTACATTTCTGCAGCTAAAACGGCTCTTACACGGGCTGCTTTCTGTTTCGTGGATCGCTACTCTACCTCATTTGCATGCCTTTCGGCTGCAAGTGAGGTATTTAGCATATCCACGCCCAGTCCGTGTAAGAGATGTTTTAGCTGGTCTCTTACACGGAGTTTCGGGCTGTTCCTGGATCGCGAGGCTTGCATGGAGTCTTACACCGTCTCTTACACTCCGTGCAAGCCTTCGTGAATCCTGCCCTTAGTCTAATCTTTCTAGTTTCTAGCTAGTTCGAAGAGAAAATACAAGTCTAAGATAAACTTACATATAGAGCAAGACAGTGCTGGTGAGTTGGATGGTCAAGACAAAAATGCTTAATGTGCTCTGATTCTCTCTATTTTTAAAATCACATTCCTGGTTCACATTACATCATTCTTCACACTTCCCTGGGTTACATTACATCATTCTGTACACTTCCCTGGGTTCCCAGGCTAACAGAAACTACATTTACATTCTTCGCCTCTGGCCAAATACCAGAGCAATAAAGGACATTTATGCATGCAAATTCTGGCCATTAACTCTGGCCTTAAAACAATAGGCAGGATGCCCCACTCTAGACTCACTGGCTCCGAGTCCTAACATCAAAGGGTCACAACATGCTTTAATTGGTCAGTAGACTGCACTGTTGTTACATTTTTTTCAGTTCCACATGTAACACTAGTTTTACCATTTTAGACAAGCCTGTGGTTTACATTAATATTTACAGATGACAGAATTATCTCCAAAATTCTATCTGGCTAGGCTGGCAGCCTTCACCTATCTTCACCCAATCTTCACAGTAGTAACGGTCACTTATCATGCCCATGCCACACCCCCAGTCATAGCTTTTTAATTGCAAAGAGTGTAACACACTTTCATACCTGGTGGCATTACATTTGCTTTTTCCTATTGGTACAGTCCCATTTCTAGCATATCATGTGTCTCCATGATATGTGGTTGCAAGTTGAAGAGACACAATCTTTGAAAAATCAGTTATATTATGCCAGGTTAGACTGATGTCTTTTAGGTCCTTTTCAGATGACACCTGTGATGCAGGGATGGGAATCATAGGAATCCCTGCCTTAAAATGATTAGGTATATGTGAACATATCCAGCAGTTTGTTTTGTTTAGATGTTTGGCATATTGTCGAAGGACCAGCAAGAAGCTGTTTTCTCTTGACCAGTTTATAGAAGGAAACAGCAGCAAACGTACCTGTTGTCACTGGATTCATCATGGACTGCTACTGAAGTTGACCTTCTCACTGGGCAGATGATTTCTATGTCACACCTCAATTTCCCTCTGTTGCCTATGATAATTCATCTGGGATCCCCACATGACAAGTCTTCTTGCAATGAGATGAATGGATCCACGTTGGTAGCCCTGCATAGCGAACAGCAGTCAGGGTCATCAGCAGGACCTGGAAAGGACCCTTCCACCTCGGGCTGGGGCTGTTATTCCTCTGGAAAATTTTAACGTAAACCCAGTCACCTGGTTGTAGTTGGTGACAAGGCTGGTCAGGAGGCTTTGGTAATGTTGCTCTTACTGTTCGATGATATTGCTGCAAAACATAAAGGAGTTTCCTGCAGTATGAAATCATAGCATCATCTGACAAGGTTAAATCGGCATTTCCCACTGGAGGGGTAGCTGGAAGGGCCATGGGTCTCCCTATTAATATTTTATATGGGCTCAACTTCCTGGAGGCATTCAGTGAGGCCCTCATACTCATTAATGCTAAAGGAAGGGCTTCAGGCGACTTTAAGTGGGTTTCAGCACAAATCTTTGAAATTTTATTTTTAAGGGTCCTGTTCACCCTTTCCACTAGTCCAGATGACTGTGGATGGTTGGGGCAGTGAACACTCAACTTAGTATTAAAAACTTTACATAGTCCCTTAAGCAATGCATTATTAAATATGGTCACTATTAATAGAACATGGCATACCAAATATCGATATATAGTCAGACAAAAACTTTTTGACAACTGTGACTGCATCTGCTTTGCGACATGGGTAAGCTTCCACACATGCAGAGAACATACAGACAATAACCAAGATAAATTGAAAATTATTAGTCTTAGGCATCTGGATGAAGTCCAGCTGTATGTTAACAAAAGGTCCCCAAGGTGGAGGTAAACATGCAGCCTTAGTGCTGGCATGTTTACTTACATTATATTCTAAACATACACTACAATTTCGTACATACTGAAGTATCAAAGAGGAGACATGAGGGGCATACCAACTTTGGGTAATTTGATTAAATAAAGCTGTCTTACCTGTATGGGCCAATAGATGATATGCCCTTACCAGGTAAGGTAGCAAAGAGGAGACGCCACCAGTCGGCCATCCAGATGTCGCCATATGCCATCAGAGAATTTTCTACATCCATCCTTGAGCCACCTCAGAACTTCTCCCTGTGATGCTTCAGCTTGAAAGGATGATAACTTTTTAAAATCAAACATCATTATTGTTGGAGTTTGTCATAGTTTCATGCACAGATCTTTACAACAATCTTCTGCTGCTTGTTTAGCAGCTTGGTCTGCCAAATTATTGCCCTTTGTTATAGCATCTGTTCCCTTTGATGGACACAACATTTGATTACAGACAGATTTTTAGGTAACAAAAGTGCATCTATCAATGATTTTATGTACCCTGAATTTTTAATTTGATTTCCTGAAGAGGTCAAAAATACTCTCTCTCTCTCTCTCTCCAAAGTTGCCCAAAATCATGTACCACCTTGAAAGCATAATGGCTGTCTGTAAAAATATTGACCACCTTGTCTTTGGCTAACTCACAGGCTTTTTGCAAAGCCACTAGCTCAGCTATTTGAGCAGAGTGAGCACCTTCTAATCTTTGTTGCAACAGTATTGTTTCTTCGGTGCAGACTGCTATTCTTGAGATCAAATTTCCTTTTTGATCTCTTCCACAGGAGCCATCTACAAACAGATGCATGTCAGCATTGGGTATAGGAGTGTCCTTTAAGTCCTTCCTAGGAGAAAGCAAATAGTTATACACACACAGTCATGCTCTTCACCATCCTCAGCAGTAGGCAACAGAGATGCAGGATTTAGAACAGGACAGCAGATCAGAGAAATAGATCAGAAAGAAGTGTAAGTTCATATCTAGTTAGACGTGCAGTCAAGAGTGGTTGAGTTTTCATTTTAAGCAAAAGAGATGATACAGAATGAGGGACAGCTACTGTGAGATCATGCCCAAGCACCAACGATTGTGCCAGATTAACTAGAATGGCAGCAGCGGCAATTGCCCTTAAAGAAGGTGGAAACCCTTTTGCAACAGAATCAAATGCTGTGCTGTAATAAGCCAATGGACGATAGTGGTCCCCATGCTTTTGTGCAAGTACTCCTTGAGCAAATCCATTTCTTTCATGACAAAATAAAATAAAAGGTCCATTATAACCTGGTAACCCCAAAGCTGGGGCAATAGCTAAAGCTTGCTTCAAGTTCTGAAATGAATTTTCCTCTTCACTATTCCAAAGGAGAGGCTCTGGTGTATCCTGCTTTAAAAGATTTGTCAAAGGTTTGGCAATTTCTGCATAGTTAGGGATCCACTGTCTACAGTATCCTTTCATACCTAGGAAAGACCTAAGCTGTCTCTCAGTAGTCAGACCTGGGGCCTTAGATACAGATATGTTTATCTACGAGATGGTAACACTTGCCTGCTACCCTGGGTTATTAAATGACCAAGATAACGTACCTGAGATGACCACAGTTGTAGTTTTTCTCTAGACACTTTGTGTCCCTTTTCTGCAAAGACAGTCAGAAGATGCAAGGTAGCCTGCTGACATTGCTGAAAGGGGTTTGATGCTATTAGTAAATCATCTACATATTGTACTAACAGACCCACATGGAAATGTCACATTCTCCAAATATTTTTTAAGAATTTGAGAAAATAATGAAGGAGATTCAGTATATCCTTGTGGCAACTGTGTCCATATATATTGCTGTCCCTGATAAGTAAAAGCAAACAGAAACTGACTGTCAGGTTGAATAGGTATAGAAAAGAATGCTGAACATAAATCTATCACAGAAAAGCAACTAGCTGTAGGTGGTATGCAACTCAGTATTGTTGCTGGATTTGTAACAACAGGAAAAATAGGCAGTACTGGATTATTTACAGCCCTTAAGTCTTGTACAAATCTATAAGTATCCTTTCCTGGCTTTTTCACTGGAAAAGTAGAAGTATTACAAGGGCTTTTAGCAGGTATTATTATTCCTTGCTGTATTATAGACTGAATTACAGGTTTGATTCCCTGCTCTGCTTCTGGCTTTAGTGGATATTGTGGAACTCTGGGGAGAGGTTTTGATGGATTTAATTTTATTTTTACTGGTTCTGCTGATTTCAGTATACCTACTTCATTTGCATGCTTAGCCCACAAGTTGGCAGGTACCTGCTGTAGTAACTCTTCATTTGTCTGTATGCTTCCAGCAGGCTGTTCCTCAGCTTCTGCTAAAACTGCCAAAACTCCCCCCTCTGATTCTGTTGGAACATTGAGATACACCCCTTCTGGGGTACAGTAAATAGTACAACCCAGTTTACATAACAAATCTCTTCCTAGTAGGTTTACTGGTGCAGTAGTACTCAGAAGAAAAGAATGCTTTTCTTCAATCGGACCTAAAGAAATGGGGATGGGTTCTGAAACAGGATACATAACCGTAGTATTTGTTACTCCAACTGCCTTTACTTTATGCTCTGATACTGGTATTTGACTATCTGAAGTAATTTTTAGCACTGACTTAGTAGCTACAGTGTCCACCAGAAATGGGGTTTTCTTTGAATTTATTTTCATCTTAATGTAGACCCCATTTTGATCTATTGGCAGTAGAGGGTTAAGATTCACTTCCATATTATTTTCTTGACCTAGTCAGTATGGAGCTTCCTGACTCCTTCCAATCTGAGGAGGCGGTGGAGGAAAAAGTACATTATTATAATTTGGTTGGCAGTCAGTCCAAGTGTCTTGGACTCTCTGCATTTGCCTGTGTGGGCACTCCCCTCTCCAATGCCCTGCTTCTCCACAATTAAAGCAAGATGTATTAGATGAAGCTGGGGAGGGCACTGCCAGCTCGTTGTTGCCAACCAGCTGCACCTTGTTCCCCTTGACCAGCACTTTTACTAAATCCTCTAGCAATTCCTCTACCCCTTCCCCTGCTTCTACCTCGACCCCTTGGGTTTTCCAGCTGCCTAATTTGTAAAGTTAACAGCTTATCCTCAGTATCTTTCCTTCATTTTTCCTGATACTCTGCACAGTAATTTACAGCACTTAATAAAGACTCTAAGTCCTTTCCTTGCCAGTCTATGAGCACTTGCTTTATTTGATTTTGTACAGGGGCTTGCAGGCCCTGCACAATGGCTGCTGCGATTGCTGGCTTAGCTTGCTATTCTGGGTCTGGTATTACTAAATGTCTGGAAAATACTGATTTAAGGCAACTCAAATAGTCTGCAGGGGCTTTCCCTTTATTTTGTTTAGATGCCTGTATTTTAGACCAATCAGTCTTAACTTGACACACATCCGTAATCTTGTTTATCTGTTAACGCATTCCCTATGAGGGTGAAATCTGTTATTTCAGCCTTTTCCAGTAACTGCTTTCTTATTTCATCTGAAGTAACTACCCTCAGCAGTTGATTTAAATCTGTCAGACTAGGATTGTAACATTCTTTATAGCTTTTTAATTCTTCCTTGAATTTTAATGGATCATCTCTAATATTTGGAAAATATTTAGACATACTATGCAAATCAGCAGGGGTCCAAGGACGATGAACAAGTTTCCTATTGTTAACCCCCAAAATTTCCCTGAGAGGTGCCAATAGATCCTCTCCAGAGGTTGTAAACTCTTGTACCTTGTCATGTGAGCGTGTATGGTGAGATACAAGAGTGTCAAATACTAATTCCCTGTTGGGGAAGTAGAAGCTGTCTGAGAAGGATAGGAAGAAGAACCCTTCTCGACTGCAGATGCCTGTTCAGAAGATGTAGATTGAACAGGGGAACCAGTCTGAGATGTACCAGTATCACACGAACTGGGTGTCCAATGGACAGTAGACCAAAAGGTAAGGGTCTGAGAAACAACAGAGTATTGTACAGGAGGTACCCGTACTGGTGCATATGGTGGTGGGGATGCAGTAGCTACTGGAGGATTATCGTTCTCTTCAGAAGTTTCTGCTTTTTGGCCATCCTCTGTTTTTTCCAAACCTGCTAAGACAGGATAAAGGGATCCCTTTTTACTGGTCTGTACTGCCTTTTTAACCTCTTTTACTTGTTGTAACAATTTCTTATTAACATCCTGCAACCCTCTTAATGCTGACTCCTTTTCCCTTTTAAGTGCTTCAATGTACCAAGAATAAAATGCTATAATTTGTTCCCCACTTACTTTGCTTTTCTTTTCTTCCAAAATGCCTTTCAATGTCAGCAATTTAGTCTTATCATAAGTTCCATTTAATGGAAATACCCCACCAGCACAATTCTTAGTAAGCTGAAACCAGTCGTACAGATATTTACAACTTTCCTTCCCATAATTAAAATACATAAAATATGCAGGTGTTCCCTTTTCAGGGATTTGATCTTGCTTGCTTATCTTTACTCCCATTTTTCTTATTTTATAAATCAGTAATAATAAAAATGTTAGGCTTACCTTACAACTCCTGGATTCTGGCAATTCCAAAGACAGAAAATAACTGTAGTAATCCACACACCATACAGGGAGAGAAGGGTAGGAAAAATAACAACAAATAGCAAAGCAGCAAAGCCAGTAAATATTCCAAAACGACAAAGGATTCAGTTCCCAAAAAATTTATTGTTGTATATCTTGTCTTAGCGCCTCGGCCATTACAGCCTTCAAAGAGTACAAATTTACCAAAAAACACTCCCCTATTTATACATCAGACAATCATTTAATTCACTTAAAATAACAATCAATAAAACAATTAAGCATACACTTTGAATAAATTAAAGCAGACCTCCAATTGACTACTCTGTTCAAACCTCTTGGTATCTGTGTATCAAACTTCAATATAAATACAGTTTCCTTATAAGTTAAAACACTCTTAATTAATCTTTCATCCCCCTAACTTAATAAATACTTCTTCCAAAATAGAAGTTTGCAACAAATTAGCATCACCATTATGTTCTTCCTTAAAGTGGGATGCTATAGGACTTTCCAATCTCCCCTTCTTTATGTCTCTAATATGTTCCTGCAACCTAATTCTAAATTTCCTTTTAGTTTCCCCAATATAGAAAAGGTTGCAGGGATATTTGAGACAATATATTACACCCATTGAATCACATGTAAAATAACTGTGTGGTTTGAACATTCTACCATTAATCCTAGGAAAGCTCAATTTAACAAAAGAAGATATACTACAATTATTACATGGCCTAGTACCATAAGATGATAAAGAGATACAGGGGTTAACTGCTGGGGTAATATAATATGCCCTAACTAGTTTATCCCCCAAATTCTGTCCTCTCTTATAAGCCACATAAGGTAAATCAGAAACAATTCTATGTAACAGTTCATCTCTATGCAGAAATTTCCAATAATATTTCATTAGTTCCCAAATCTTAGTACTTAAAGTATTGTACGTTGTTACAAAAAATATTTTATCTTTTTTAACTTTTTTAACCATAGATTTAGTGTTATTAGTACTATTCAATTTATTACTATTTATAATCTTGTGTCTATTTAAGTTATACTGTATCAACTTATCAATAGACTCATAGATTAAATTCTTATTATACCCTCTCCATAAAAACATAGATAATATTTGATTAATTTGTTTCTGTAAATCCAACTTATTATTACAGAGCCTAGACAATCTAATCATTTCCCCATAGGGTAAAGATTGTATAGTATGACTCGGATGGCAGCTAGTACCAAACAAGTATTGGCTACCATCTGAACTGTAGTAGCAATAGAGCCATCCTTCATTCCAGATAAATGAATGTCCAAAAAATTAACCTCTGTTCCACATTGTAGACCATCAAATTTAATATTATATACATTATCATTTATTTCCAAAAAAATATTGATACCTCATCTAGTCCCCCATTACACACAAAAATCAAATCATCAATGTATCTAAAATAAAATAGAACATGTTGTCTGGCAATTCCAAAGACAGAAAATAACTGTAATCCACATACCATACAGGGAGGGAAGGGTAGGAAGTCTGTCACCATGCAGCAACAGAGGAGAGGTTTCGATCAGCCTTTTCCCACAGCACCCCCTTGCTTTCGTTCCTGCACGATCTCAAAAGTTACAGCTCCAGCATTGTGGTCAGGATAATGGGGTGGATAGGTACTGTGCCCAGAACTGACCACTCTTTTGGACCATCTGAGGGTACTTTCACACAATCACACTAAGTCCCAGCATGCTTTTGGGCTCATGAATTTATTTTAACAATGCATATCTCTACATCCTATCATGCGGTAGGCTCATGAATTTGTTTTAACAGTTTATAGTCTATGTCCCAATCATGCTATGGGCTCATGAACTTGTTGTATAGTCTACGTCCCAATCATGCGGTGAGCTCATGACCTTGTTTTAACTTTATAGTCTATGTCCCAATCATGTGGTAGGCTCATGATCTTGTTTTAACTTTATTTTTAGTTTTTAACATTTTCTTTTCTTTCTTTCATACATTCATACATTGACAGAATAAAAACATCTCTCATACTTCTTACTTTTCAAACCTGAGGGTACTGCCCTTGACACAAGGCACCTCCTTGTGTTGATTTGTCCTTTACTGTATGTGCACATACATTTACTATACTCATTTACTGTGGGGTCCTCCCACTATTACTTGTATATCTTACAACCACTCGGTCAAACAAAAAAACAGTCATGCACTTATACTACAAACAGAGTCATGAAGTTATACTACAAACATAGTCATGCACTTACATTTGCTAAAATTGTCTACAAAAAAGAAGAAAAAACCCACAAACCGACCGTTTTCCCTTTACAAAACAATTTCCCTGCCAAGGCTAGTATGTTTGCACACCCTGAATAGCTACATATCTGAGTCTCTGACTATTCCATACAAAGCAGTGTGGAATTCACAGAAAATCTGTGATGGGCCCTATTCCAGAACTGCCCTGCAGCAATACCAAAGTTCAGATCCAGAGAACGGCACCAAATTGTTAAAGTCATAAGTAAATAACATTAAGAATTTACCTTATATGCCTTTAGTCATGAACAACACTTCAGGATATGCAAACAGAAATTTTATTTTTACAGTGCTGGGAGTCTTTACAGCTCTTGATGAAGCATCCTCCCTTTACATACAAAAACTGTAATTTTATACATTTTCTTATCAAACTGCTCTTGCAATTTCATTATGTTATAATGACTGTGTCCTATAGAAAACTTTGCAAATGTCCTCATCCCTCATGATTTTCACCTCAGACTTCATGTGAACACCTTCCTATACATGATTCACCTGCTTTCAAGGGGTCTTGTTTCTGAACTTGGATGTTTCAAACCTGCCCTAGCAACAACGCACACTTAGCCTGGAGGAGTCAGGTTAACAAATTCCTTTTTGTAATAACTACATGCCTTAATTCATGCAACACATACTATTCTCTCTTATTACATACTAAAAGAATGCAGTTTGAAATGAACAGTAATACTGTGGCTTATGAAGCTGTATTTTTCCCAGCCCTGCAGACAAATTTTATTTGCTTTTTTTAACAATCATATTATAGCATCATTAATAACCTGAAATTAATATACATTTTTAGTAAACTGGTCTTGTCCCATAACAGAACCTTTTGGAGCAAGGGAGTACTGGTTAATGCCATGGTCATAGAAGCCACATAGAAGGAACTAGCGAGCAAAGTTCCTCTGTCCACCCCACTAATAGGGATTATAGGGTGTTGGACAGATTTGAGAAACATGTTTATGTTTCAGCAACCTTTGCTCTTTGGTCACTGAACTATTTGGCACACTACACAAAAATCCAGAGGGATTTGATTAAGAAACTTACTAAATCCCTCACTGGGATCATATCCTCCAAGGCAGAGAGCACTGTTAACTCTCAGTTGGCTACCGTTCAGTCCATTTCCAGTTTGTTCGTGAGGCTTATCTCCCATGCACTCTCATGGGTGGCAGGTTCAGGCATTTCCATCAGAAGGCATGCCTGGATGTGCTTGTGTGACTTCATGGAACCCTTCAAACCTTCCTTTGACAATGCTGCCTTTGACAGAAGTTCCTTATTAAGCCCCAAATTGAAAGACACAGTCTCTAGGTGTGATCAGGAAGGTACAACCCTGTCTGCTGTGGGTGTGCATTTCTCAACCCCTCTACAAATCTCTTCTAAGAATCAATCAGCCAGTTGAAATATATGGTTCAAGAAATCCCAGGGTCCCTTCCAAGATCCACATGGAGACAGTTCCCCCAGGGGCAGAGGGGGAAACTCTAATGGAAGATGCCATCCTCATGGCAGAGGACATCCTCAAAATGAAGAATCTAGAGATGCTTTCTTTGACAGGTCCTACCAGCGCTCATGAAAGGAGGCCTGACTGTCATTCTTTGGAGGTGGTCAGGGGTTGTTTATCCCTGCACCAGACAGCCTGGTTAGAAATTATGAAAAATTCATGGGTACAGAGCATAATATCTAATGGTTATATAATACCATTTTCCCATCTACCTCCATCAGTTTCAATGAGAATCCAGATGTTCCACCCAGTCAGAAGAAAGTGGCAGCACTAGAAATAAACAAGCTGCTAGAAAAGAGAGTCATCCATGAGGTCCCTCCAGACCAGAAAGAGTCTGGAACTTACTCAAGATTTTTTTTTTAGTGCCAAAGAAAACAGGGGACTGGAGACCAGTTCTGGATTTCAGCAATCTGAATCAGTCAGCTCAATATACAAAGTTCTGGATGGTCGCAATTCAGTCCATTCTACCTTTTTACACAAAGATGATTGGATATGCTCCATAGATCTTTCGGATGTGTACTATGTCAAAATGAACAGGCAATCCAGAAGACATATACAGTTCCAGCTAGGAGCCAGTCATTACCAGTTCAGAGCTCTGCCCTTTGATTTCACCACAGACCCCAGGGTGTTCGAGTGTATGGCAGTAGTGACAACCCACTTGAGGCTGCAAGGACTTTGGGTGTTTCCATATCTGGATGACTGGCTCATTACTGCTCTGACCAGGCATCATCTGATTCTAGCCCGAGATTATGTACTCCAGTTGTGCTCCCATCTAGGAATTTCTATTAACCACAACAAATCTCAACTAGAACCAACCCGATTTTTAGAATTCATAGATGCCTCTCTCAATACAAACACTCAAACAGTATTTTTCCCATGGCCCACGGTTCAATCTATTCAGTTTCAAGTCAAAAATATCATTCAAAATTCTTCTCTGTCAGCTCAACTGATCCTCCAAGCTTTGGGTTCCATATCAGCGGGAATCATGCTGGTACCATTGGCAAGGTACCATATGAGAACTCTTCAGTGGACACTCGCAACTCTGTGGTCCATTCTTCATCTATCATTGTCCAATCAGATCAAAATAACTCAGTCTTGCAAAACTTAACTCCTATGATGGATACACTCCTCCCAAGTACTAGAAGGTTGTCCCTTGTTCTCCCAAACCCAAAGCTATAGTGACCATAAATGCCTCCCAGATCAGGTGTGGGGGGCACTTCTTGGGAAGGAAAGTTTAAGGCATGTGGTCCCCTCGAAGAGGCCAACATACATATAAATATCCTGGAGATAACAGCTGTCCTAGCATTGCAGGCCTTTCAAGACACTCTCCCATATGGGACAACTGGGATTCAAACAGACAATATTTCAGTAGCCTGGTACATCAACAAACAAGGGGAAACCAAATCTTAACCCATTTGTCGAGAAGCTGTGAGAGTGTAGTAATGGGTGATCTCATCCAATTGATTTCTGATAGCAATGCACATTCTGGGGAAAACCAGCGTGATTAGTGACAAATTGAGCAAGTCAATTTTGATGCCTCATGAGTGGTCTCTTATTTTGAAGGTGGAGGAGAAGATACTCTGTTGATGGGGCCAACTGAGCTGTGACCTCTTCACATCTCTCAATAGCAAGTACAGCAAGTTCTTTAACCTCATCCCTCAAGCAGGGGAGTCACCGAGAGATGCTTTACTTCATGATTGGCCTGCCAGTCTCTTTTATGCCTATTCCCATTACCCCTAATCCCCAGATTTCTTCAGAAAGCATCTCAGTTGAAGAACACAGTAATCCTCATTGCCCATGATTGACCTCATCAAATTTGGTTATCCTTTCTTTGGCCTTATCTTCTTCACCTTCTGTGAACTCTGGCTCCAACTCCAGACCTTATATCTCCCCCGACAGATACGATTCACCCAGACATCCCAAGTCTAAAGATGACTACATGGTTTGTCCAGTTCCTTTGATCCCTAGACAGCCCAGGCTCTCATTCCCTGTCCATCACATTCTTTTATCATCCCACAAAGCTTCCACTAGGAAACTTTACAAAAGCAGATGGAAAAGATTTTTTTGAGCTCAACAAAAATAAATAGATCCATTTGAAGCACCTATTCCTAAAATTATGGAATTTTTAGCCTCAATTTTCAATGACAGAGCTAGCTTACTGTTAAAGGACAGTTAGCTGCCATTTCCAATTTTCATATAGGAGTAAATAGCTCATCTTTGGGATCCTCCAAACTTTGCAGAGGTGTTCTAAAAGGAAATGTTATTCTTGGACATCCAGTTAAAGATCACACTTCACCTTGGGATTTAAACTTAGTCTTACAAGCTTTAACCCAATCTCCATTTGAACCTTCAGCTAAAACTGAGTTAAATTTTCTAACCTGGAAAACTCTTTTTAGTAGCTATTACCTCTGCCAGACAGTTTTAGAATTACAGGCCTTGTCTTCTAAGCCTCCTTATTTGATCTTTTATAAGGGTAGAGTATCATTACAAACCAATCTTTCCTTTCTTCCCAAGGTGGTGTCAGAATCCAATATTAATCAAACTATCAACCTGCCAGTATTCTTTCCAAATTTCTCAAATAAAGCAGAGTATATGTTGCACCTTTTGGATGTTCACAGAAATTACAGTTTTACTTATATAGAACCAACAATTGTAGAAGATCAGAACAATTGTTTCTTTTTCAGATTCAAAATTAGGCAAATCAGTCTCTTTAGCTAAATAGTTGACTGATTGTATTACCTTTATTTATAATAAATTTGGCATGCCTTTACCAATCCTCATATATTTATTCCTCATTACAGATTGGATCTGGTCTCTAGGGTAAGAGCAGCCTTTGGCGCAGTGGTACTCAGGAATATCCTTCCTTAGAGTCCTCCCAGGGTTTAGGTTGCTGGGGACTCTGTCCCAAGAGTTGAGGAATTAATAAAAATTAACATCATCAGATAAAGAAATTATGTACTCACCATAATGTTCCATCTGTGTTGTCCATTTTCATTCTTCCTCAACTTCCTTCCCACCAACCAACTCCGTATTGTCTTTTGAAGGATTGAGGAGGTTGAAGGAACCTTTGTTTGAGTCCCAGATTTTGTTATTTTATCCTATTATTTTACTTTTCTACAATACTCTACAGATGTAAGGGACAGCAAACAAGATATGCAGTATGTTAGAGACAAGGGCATTATGGAAAAGGGAGGAGCTTGAGAATTTCAGTGATCCATGAGCTGGTAGAAGCAGTCTAGTCTGATCCAATGATAGGATCTGAACCCAATGTCACGGTGAGTGCATAACTTCTCTTTATAGGTCAATTAAAGCCAGTGAGTGTAGGTGTCAATCTGGGACAATTGTTCTTATTAGAAGGGTTACATTTCATTATTTGAAGATGTACATAGTTTTGTGTGTTTGTATTAAGTTAATAGGTTATTGAGGTGTTCTTTATTTGAGGGATTTCATTAAAATAAAAAGTCTTGTAATATGTGGCATATGTTCAAATATATATGACAAGAAACATCTGTATAAAAGAGCAACCTGACAAATTCCAGTGTATGCATGTAATACAAAAGCTGAAACTAGACATTTGAAAAAAGTTGTTAGGCATAACAGATGGGAATAATAACTTCTTATCATAATGACAACTGTTTCCATATCTTTTAACATGAATGGTCTCACATGCGTATTCAAAAAAGAAAGAGCAGTAAACTATATTAAGAAATGCAGAGTGCAAATAGCTATGTAGCTATGCTACTGCATACACATTTGAAAAAAAAACTGTCCATTTGAATTTGATATAGAAAGGATTTCAGGATGGTTATTCAGCAGAATATCTGGGACAAAGGAAAAGAGGAGTGCTTATATTAATTGATATAGGAGATCCAATATTGATAAAACAGGAAAAAAAAAGATGGTAATGGTAGATTTGTAGTAGTAAGGGGCTACTGGCAAGGGAGGATGATGATGATGGAATGTATTTATACTCAACCTAAAACTGCTACAGTGGAGCTTAAGAAAATTCTGGGAGAAATAATCATCTTTCTGCAGGGAATATTACTTATACCTTTAGACTGGAATTTGATTTTCAACAGTAAGAATGTATCTGGGGGAGCCTAGAAGGGAAAATATAACAAGAGTGTTAGATTTTTATAGTAATTTCTGAAAATATTTGGTATGGAAGATGTGAATTCAGTAGTAAGAGCTTGGAGAGAACTTACATATTCTCCTAGGTACAAAAACTAGCCTAGGCTAGACATAAATTATATTTCACAGGAACGTGCATTTAATGGAAAGTTTTTCAATGTATCCAATAACTATATCAGATCACTGGCCAATAATAAGTAAAATAAAAATGCAGGGTAATGAAATAAAAATGAGACACTGGCACTTTCCAACTGGTCTATTAAACAGAGAGGAATTTAAGGAATGGGTAGTAAAAATTATTTGGGAGTTATTAGGGAAGATAGAAATTTCTTCAGAAAATATAGATGGGGAGTCGGATAAAATGAAAGTGGAGTTTAAAATAGGGTAGAAATGAAAGAAAAGGGTAAATTGTTAAGAAGCAGCAGTAATTATTTAGAGGGACTGACAAAGGTTAAAGTATTGCAGAATAAAGTGAATCTCACAAATTAAGAAGAGGCACAACTGCAAAGTACTACAGAGAAAATAACAGACAACCTGGATAATATGCATGTGTTTAGAAAGATTACTGTTAAGCAACTGTTTTTGATAATAACTCTAGAGCATAAAAGCTTTTAGCAACAGAAAGTAGAAAGAGTTTTTGCCAAGCTTAGGGAGCCTACAACAAGGAAAATAACTAGAGATCCTATAGAGTCATTAGTAATATTTTGGAAATTTTATACAAATCTGTAAAAGCAGAGAAATGTGGAAATCAAGAAAAAGTGCAAGTGGAAATATTTATGGAAGAATTAAATATGTCAAAGTTAGAGGTAGATGAGGCTCAATTAAACAGGATAGGAGGAGATGAGATAAACATAGTGATGTATAACCAATCAACAGGAAAGTCACCAGGAAATAGGCGGTATTCCTGTGGAAGTTTTAAAGCTAGGAGGGAAGAAAGTGATAAAGATCTGGAAGGTTTTGTTTAACAGTATTTTAAAAGGAGGAGAAGCACCAACTTTCTGGAATAAAGCTGTGGTGGCCGTAATACCTAAAGGTGGTAAATTCCCATTAGATCAGATCCAGCTTCATAAAGGCCCATTTTGATTCTAAAGTATGATTATAAATTGTCTATAATGGCTAAAAGAGTAGCAAAGGTGCTGCCAAAATTGATAGGCATGGATCAATGTAGTTCTGTGGAGGGGAGGCAAACACTGGATAACATTAATGGAACAATGATGATCCAGAGGGAAACAGAATGTAAGGAAATGCCACTGCTGTTAGTGGATCTTGATGGACAGAAAGCATTCAGCAGAGTAATCTGGGATTTTATGAGTAGGCCAACGGAAGCATTTGCATTCCCTGACACACATTTCAAGGTTAATTAGGAGAATATATGAGGGATCAGAAGTGAAAATTAAAATGGGGGTCCTCTCTGATAAGTTCTGTTTTAACAGAGGAACCAGGCAGGGGTGTTTTTTTTCCACTTTATTTGATCAAATTTGGAGCTATTGGCAAAGATAATAAGGGACTCAGAAATTCAAGGATATAATTTGTATGGTAATCAGGTTGGTTTTATTTGCAGATGATATTTTGTACCTGTTAAAACCAGAAAAGGACATTTTAGTGTTGTGGAACATTATTTGACAATTGTTCAAGTCTTTTCAAGATACAAAATTAAGGAAGGTAAGACAAAGGCAATAGCTGTGAACTATGTACCTACACATGAATTGGTTCAGCAAAACCCATATTTATGGGGACATGATAAAATGTACTTAGGAATATGGGTTAAAAAGGATTCTGTTATGGCAGCTACAGATATGTGGGAAGAGACTAAAAATATAATACTAAAATGGAAAAACTGGAAGCTGTGTTTTATAGACGTGGATAGCAAGATACAAGCTGTGGAAATATTTTAGTTCCTTTAGTTTTATACACAGGTCAGGCATATTTTTATCAACCAGAGGAGAAATGGACAGTAATTAATAGAGCTGAAGGATCTTATCTGGGAGGGGAAGAGAGCAAGAGTCAAGTGGGATAAGTTGATCCTTCCAAAAGAACAATGTGATTTGGGATTATCCGATCTGAATGTATATTTCAGAGCTACACAGTTAATGCTCATATACATAGCACAAACAGAAAGCTATAATTCAAAGTCAAAATGATTGATGATAATATAGGAAAATCTCAAGAAATAAGGAGAGACATGGATTTTGGATGCAAATCCTTAAGGAGAATAACACTAGCCATACAGAATATAATATTCATAAAGTAACAAAATATTTAAAAAACTAAGCCAACACATAATGGAGAAAGGAGTTTCTCCTAACAGGGATGACTGTGATTAGGGGTAAATAGCACAGGCAAGAGGAGGCTGGAATTTTACTGGAGAAAACTGACAAAGTAACCACGTTATTGAGAATAAATAGAGAAGGGAAGGTAATAGAATGGGAAGAGGCCAAGAATACATTTGAAAAGCAGGCTAGAGACTGCCTTCCCTATCAATGATTGATATCACAGCATAGACAAAGAGAAAGGAATAAGAGGATCCTAAGTGAAAGAGCAGCACTGATAGAGTTTTTCATTGAATCTAGAGCAGAAGCTGCCATTTAAAAGGGACAATTAGTAGAGCAAATAAAATTTTGCATGATAAGTATAGGAATCAATCAGAAGAAATTAGAAAGGATTGGAAAGAGAGATCAGATAAGCAGTTCACAAAGAAGCAATGAGAGGATATATGCATGGATTCCAAATATGTAACAAAGGGCTGGATTCATGAACGGCCAACTTCCAACATGCACACAATAGTGAGATATTTTGTATTCATTAATTGGTGCCACACATTGTGTAGAGCTGCCAAAGGTAAATAGCACAGTATGCTAATAAAAGTGTAAGCAGCTGAATTACATGCTAATTAACCAATGCAAGATGGCAGTGCCATTCAGGAAGCCACAAAGTAACCTAAGACAGATGGTGTAGTCCTTTGCCATGAACACCAAAACCTATTGGAATACAGCCACCATCACAATTAGAAAAAAAAAGCAACGTTAGGGTCTGCTGCTGCTCTCTTGCATGTGCATGTGCAACAGGCTCACATCAAATTTATACTACTGTTGCTGCTGCTAGACCTTGTCCAAGGAGAAGAAGGGTGTTCAGATCCAGTTTACCATATCACAGACTGAATGATATTGAAATAGTAGAATGATATAGGGTTGACAGGCAAACACTACAGGAAATTTACAACCTCTGCTGCCCCCACCTCAGACCCAGGGGAAATTGAGGAGAACCTATACCAGTGGAAACTAAGGTATGTGTAACATTAAGGATATTAGCTACTGGTACATTCTAGATACCCCTAGGGAATATACTAGGAGTGGCACAGGCCTCAACTTCCAGAATATTTTAGCAATACCTTAATGCTGTGCAACAACATGCAAAGGAGTACATCTACTTCGCTTGCACACTGGAGGGAGAGAGCAAGAATAATGCAGGAATTCTATGCTGTAGTACACTTCACTGAAGTCTTAGGGACCATAGACTCCACTCACACAGAAATAAACTCCCCACCTGGAGAACAAGGAAGGACATACATCAACAGGAAGTGGTTTCACTAAATTAACTGCCACTTTATATATAATTCCAAAGGATTCATCCTCAATGTCTGTGCAGGCACCCCAGGCAGTTACCATGACTGACACACATGCCACACCTCATGCCTGTACACAAGTTTGCTAGGGGTGATGTTTCACAAGGCCATTTCCCGGGTGACTCGGGTTATGCACTGGAACCATGGCTCATGACGCCCATTAGAAATGCACATACACCCACAGAGGAAGGATACAGCAATCCCCATGCTCAAACTAGAAACATCATGGAGCATGTGTTTGGCATGCTGAAATCATGTTTCCACTGTCTAGACACATCCGATGGTGCCCTCCTTTACGACCCAGGCACCTGTGTAGAAATTCTCACAGTCTGCGCCATGTTTTACAATATCATCTTGCGGAAACAGCTGCAACAGAGATAGCAAGGGCCAGGACCACACATTCCTGGACCACAGACAGGGGCAGCACCTCCAGAACATACAGATGAGGATTCTGAAGGAGAACCTCCAGCTGCGGAGGTAGCTGGCAGATGTAAGCATGCACAATACGCCCTTTCCCTGGGTAAGAGGCAAAGGATAGAACACACACTCACCACCTAGGACTCAAAAGTCAGCGCACACACTCAGCAAGTAAGAGGCAAATGATAGCATACTCACTCATCATCTAAGGAATACACAACCTAAGCACATACAAACTTTAAAAGTTATGCCATCTGATGTCCACAAACATAACTTATGCTGTAATGTTTCTGTAAGGATAGCATTGGACAAAGACAGCCCCAAAGCAAATGACTCATAACTGCAGTAATGTCAATGTAAATGTGGAACCTGTAGTATATGAACAAATGTATAAGAAGCTAAACTACCTTCATACTGTCAGCTTTGTATCTATCCACTCTGTGCATCAGACATATATGCAACCCTAACTCAAACGTAACTGAACAAAGCCCATGGCACAGATATCATCATTCTCACAGGGTGGAGGGTGCAGTATGCCAAGGGTGACATCAAGGACAAGTTGATACTGGCCCTTCCCAGCAGCTATACCATCACAGACACTGCCCAATCCAGTGTGTCACTCATCCTATCCAATGAGTTACCCACATAGTTGAGGCAGTCACACAATAGCAAATGATAACATAATACTGTGAAGTAACCACAACAACTTGGACAGCACAGCAATGACTGCTGTATGTGTAGTAAACCAGCAGTGAAATTTTAAAATTGCATACATTGCAAAATTCTTTTGGACATCGCATATTGCAATACATTTAAAATATGAACATTTAAGCAGTTTGTGTAGAGGACAACCATAACTTATGAAATATTGCAGTGATTTGTAGAACAATCTCCTTTAAGTAACTAGCAGGAATGCTCTGTCTGTGTCCAATTACTCTCCCCTCCTTCTACTTCCATAGCCACACCATCACCTTTATATAGTGTAGATTCAGCTCTCTTAGCACTGTGAAGATGCAAATGAGGTGTGTCATCATTAGCATTCCTGAATACCAAAAAAGTCACTTGGTGTAGGGGATGTGTGGGTAGCTAAACAATTGCATGCACACAGCCTAGGACTGAAGGGAAGCACAATCACATTTGTTTGCTGCTAATGGCTTGCAACTGTTTCTGATTGCTTTGACTACAACGACAAGCAATACTGAAGTGACTGTTCTCCCTGAACTGTTTGTATCCTGCAGAGTAGACAAAAAGGCTTAAGTTCCCTGAGAACTACAAGAACAACATTGACATCCTTGTCCTAAGAGCACACTGTGCAACCTCTACTTAAAATCCGTCTGAAATGCTGATCATACATATATGTAATATAGATATACTATACATTAAAATAAAGATGGAAATAAATGGAAATGACATTGAATTTCTGTAGTTAAGCCGAGAGGAGGGGAATATGCTTAGAAAATAAAGAGAAGAAATAGCTGCCAATTTTTGGCAACCTGATATTAAAACTGTGTGGACTGTTATCATCTTTAAAGTATTCATCAATATCCTATTGATCTAGACATGGTCAAGCAAATGAGAAGGGAAGAATTTCTTGTCCTGTGTTGGTGGCAAAGATGGATAAAAAACAACAGAGTGTGTGTTGTTATTGCACTGAGCTGATGGTTCAGTTCCAGATATTGACAGAGTTAACTACATATTTTCTGAGCATGAGATTGGGTTGTAACAAACACAAATCTAAGAAACTTCACAATCTTGCCTTTTCATCATTTGTTATTACTGGCAATTATTTTGTTTTGTTCCTTATTTCCATGGGTTTTAGCACAGCATACTGATGACTGGCAGCATTTCAAAGCAGTGAACAAAGTATACTGCCCAAGGTATGAACTCAGAAATTAAATTTTTAAGCCATTAGTAGCACATTTTAGAGTGGCACAGGTGTACTTTGCTACAGCACTCTGAACAGCAGTGAAAGATGAAATTCCACACCTCACCTAAGTATCACTGTGGCACTGAGTGTAAATGAAGTGATTTCAAATTAACAGGAAAGAGGATGCAAGTTTTGAATCTAGCCTGAAGTCCCATGCTGCTTGGAATGTTTGCAGAAGTGAAAATGCAGCTTGTGTTTTGTTGTGTAATGTAAATTGTTACACTTGTTTTTTGCCTGTATAATTTATGCACTGCTTGGCAGAGCCCAAATAGGGTCACAAGTGAAAGAAAGAATGAAAAATTTCATTTCTATAACCGCCATTAGTGAAAATAGTTTTGGCACCAATGTGCGATATTTCAAATGAGTCAGTGATGTGCACATTCTGTATATCTGTTTCTGTGGTAGAAGCTGTAAATGCAGTGCATTTATCCCCTTAACAGAGTTTCTCTAGGATTCAAATCCAGAGAGTGTGAAAGGAATTTGAAAGTATTACACCAGATGTATGACTTACCTTCATCAGAACATCACATACTTTTTTTTTCAATGTTTCTTGCCTTGTGCAGATTCTCATTGTCAAGCAGCATACAATCAGTGTTGCTCAAGGAAAAAGTGAAGCATTTTATTTGGGCAGCCTTCTGTAGTGCAAATAAGCTTAGCAGCAATGCACGGATGTCAACACTCTGGATATTACTGAGCGGAGATCATCCACCTGCTCTGCAATTGTCTCTGTGGCACACGGTACAAGTGCAGTGACATTAAAAATAGAACATAGGTGATCAAGGGTTCAAATCCAGATAGCACTTATTTTTACAAAAGCTGTCAGAATGCAGTTTCTAACAACACTTTGATTAAGAAGGTAGCACTACATGCAAGTAGCAATTATAATTATGTTAATTTTAAGAAATGTTTCATTGATGCTTAGATAAATAAATTTTCCTATGTAGCATATCTCATTAACAATTTAGTTATGATACACAGTTGAATGTGTGTGTAATTGTTTATGCAGAATAATGATGGTAATGAATTAAAAATGCACATGGATCTCTATGATGGACAGAATACTTAAGGGAAAATCATCTTTTCTCCTCACATAGCCCACCTCTGTGTTTAGGACAGTATGTGTAGTGAAGTGCATATGTATCATACCCCAGCCTGTATTTATCAGCTCATGAAAGTCCATCCAACATACTTTTGCAAACAGTAATAATGTTTCTTTCAGGGGAATGCATTTCACAAGACCTTCTGATGGCACACACATACAGGCCTATCTGAAGTATATCTGTAATGAACATGGTTAAAAGGGAGTTCTGTAGCACTGACAAATAATCACCTTGACTGAAATATATGCATTATTTCTTCTCAGGTTTGATTCCCACATTGGTCACCTAACTTTTTACAGTGTATAATTCCAGAAAGTTATGTGCCAAGTCATCCTAGTTAGCCTCCAAAACACAAAGGATAACAATCAAAGCCATTATGTCTGTCGGTGTTTGCCATCAGAAAAAGTGTGAATAGGTTGAGCATCACACATAATAAATCTCACTGCCTTGTTTCAGTCCTTCCATAGGCAAATGCATTTGAAATAGCTGTGCATGTTTGCAGAGTAGCTGTTAAATGTGAGACTGGGATTTGGTGCCAAGTCATACTTAGAGTTACTTCTTGATTTCTGTAGGCATGGATGGTGCATGATGATGGTGCTAAATTTAGAGCACAGAGGTGGAGTGTTGAGGTGTCCAGAATTTTTGTGGCACTTCTTGTGAAGTGCTACAGACGTAGGGTACTGCAGGGGGACTATACTGGGTATCAGTATAAGACTTGAGGCTTTATACAGGTTAGCCAAGCCTGTCTCCAGTGCAACTGGCATATCATGCACTGGAGAGAAGTGACATCACCACTGTAGTGAATCACCACTGTAGTGACCTGAAACAGTGCAAGAATGGCCTCTTTGGCTGATGGGAGGAAGAATTTAGGACTGCTGACATCAGTTGTGCATGTATACTGATCCATCTGTTATTAAATTATATAGACTACAGTATCAAGCCAAGACTGTTATTCAACATGCTTTTATGTCTCCTCTTCTGTTCTTCTGTGTTTTACAGCAGCTGCAGACATTGCTGTGAACAGTGAGGTGAATCAAGAGAGATTAACTCGCCTCAGAGAGGCACGGCGTACGTATGCATCAGGTCTTACTGTAATGATAATAATTATCATAATTGCATGCAGCATGGCAATACTGTTAGAAACTGTTGTATTCGTGATATCATAGCAGTACAACTGACACAGAGTAAGACCTTCCCATCATACCTGGAGGTGGCTAAGGTGTACAGACTGGATAATGGTAACTGTTTATTTTCGGAAATTATATAGTCATGTGATATGCCACAACTCCTGCCCTACTTGCCCCATCTGCATCAGGTAGCTCTGCCCTGATAGCTGGTGCACTGTAGGTGGTGATTTTATCACCTATATCAGAAAAACGAGGCCAGCACCAAAAAAAAAAGAGTGGAAATAATCTGGCTTATTCTGGCAACACCAAAATCAGACCGGTTTTGGCATAACTGCCTTCCTCAATAATAACTAAAACTGTGCAACAAAGCACATTTATATATATATATATATATATATATATATATATATATATATATATATGTCACCTTCAGATGCCCGACAACGCTAGCACAGACACGGAATAATCTGGGATCTAAAAGACGACCGCAGATGTTAGGTTTGGGTTAGGGATAGTGATATGTTATGTAGTGTACTGTGTTGTTTACGTAGTGTGTTGTTGTTGGTGTTTGGTTTTTGTTTTTTATGCTGTTCGTTTTTTTTGTTGTCGGTCTTTGGTGTGTGATTAGTGTGTGTTATGGTGTTTTTTTTGTTAATATAATCCAGTTAATATATATATATATATATATATATATATATATATATATATATATATATATATATATATATATATATATATAAATATATATATATATATAGAGAGAGAGAGAGACAGACAGAAACATTAATTACATTAATATAATATTATACCTGCCAGTAATTGGGTTTCTAAACAGGACAGATTAGATTTGTTGGAATGTAGAATAAAAAGCAATCAGAATAACAATACTATTAGATTTGTCACTAAATATGGACATAATGTTAATGTCATCAGGGATATTAACTGCAATTGGAACATTTTATTAGCGAATAATGAACTTAGTGAGGTCCTTACTCCTTGGTGCCAGTTTTCCTATCGAAGGGGGTGGACTTTGGGGTCCTATTTCAGTCACTACAAATATCATGGGGGCATGCATTCTTCAAATCAACAATTGACGCTTACTGGGGATAGATTGTTGGGTTTATTTTCTTGTGGTGATTGCTCTTGTAAATTCATGCTTAAATCAAAACAATTTTCTAGTAGTAAGGTTTATGATATAAAATTTTTTGCCAGTTGTGGTGGACTAGCAGATATATTTAGCAACTTGCTCTTGCTCAGCCTTTTATGTCGGGCCCACTATGTATACCTTTGTGTGAACATTTTAGTTATATTCAAAATAAGAGGTTATCTAGTGCTCTATATAAACATTTTTTTTTTTTAATTCTTTTTTATTGCAAATTTTCAATATTACACAATATGACAAAAATCATTACAAAACAAAGAACATCAAAAACAACAACTATATACAATTCCATAAGTGCCCATATCCATTTCCTGTATAAATAAGTACAGCAAGATGGAAGAAGCCTATTGGTTTTAATAATACAGTGCTTTATATAAAGTATATGTCAGATAAATATTCCCAGAATTCCTTCATAACTGGTTTTTTTTTTTATTGTGGAACAGGTATTTTATGTGCCTTGAGTGATTTAATTATTAATTAATTAAATACTACATCTCCCTTGAATTGAAAACAACTCCCTATCATGCTCTATATAAACATACTATGGTACACAGTTCAGCAAGATTTAATTTTGTGGTGATAGATAAAATCCAGGGAGATGGGACAAATAAGTTAGGATGGCATGCTCTATTAAATAAAAAAGAAAGGAGTTGGATTATAAAGTTAGGTGGGTTATTCCCCCCTGGTCATAATGACCATTTATGATTAGTAACAAGCTTGTTTGTGCAATGACTAATTGTTAATTATGTGCAATTAACCTAATGTGTGTGTGTGTGTGTGTGTGTATATATATATGTATATATATATATATATATATATATATATATATATATATATATATATATATATATATATGTGTGTGTGCTATGTTGCACAGTTTGAGTTATCACTGAGGAAGGCAGTTATGCAGAAACCAGTCTGATTGTGGTGTTGCCACAATAAACCATGTTATTTCCACTCTTTTTTGGTGCTGACCTCGTTTTTCTGAATTATGTTGTGCTATTTGGCCGATTGCACCAGCCGTACTTGCGAGACTCATTTTGAGGATTTTGTCACCTGCCAACAGATGGCAGGGCTGGTGGAAGGTATAATGGAAAGGGGACTCAGTCCTGTAATCATCTGTGTAAAAATGGTGCTTTATCATATTGCCAAGACAATGCCACATCAAGCACACACACAGGAAACTGAGGCAGGAGACAGTGATGACAGTTCTGAGGGTGAGGACTAGATTTTCATTGTGCTTAGTCTTGACATGGGTGCACTCTGATGTTCCCCTAGCTATCTCCAGTTATAGTGTCCTCCAAACCTTTGTGTTCATCATCATTGTCTGTCTTGTTTGTCCTGTATGTTTGCACCTGCTTTCTCTCCTAACCTTCCTACCTCACCCTCACATTCCTAAGCCCTTTCCCCATAAGCCCATTCTTTTTGAAAGTTAACAAAAGATTTAAAAAAATTGGGCACCCCCCCTCCAAAAAAATAAAAAATAAAAATAAAATAAAATGACAACACATACATAGCTCTCCACTTCACCTATGTGTGTTCTTGATAAACTTGATTTGTTACAATTGACTGTACAACATTATTCCATTGTTGTCACCTACCATTGGTGTGGTGACAGCCCAAATTCATCAAATTCTTTCTACATTTCTACATTTCTACATTTATGTTGTGAATAAGTGGATAGATATGGTTCTCTCCCACTACCTTCCAGCAAATTCCTCTATTCTTTTCCCTGTGTTCTCCCCTCTACTTGCCCCATATTTCACCAGTTTCCTGTAAACCTCATTTTTACATGTTTAATCTTGTCAAAAAATAGAATCACACACAACACACATGGCCAGAAATAGCCTATAAGAAAGCCTTCTCTGTTTTTCCCTCAGCATTTGTGTAGACTTTGCCATTATGCACCAATGTAGAGTGACAGTAAAAGGATTTTCATGTCCTATGGCAAAACCTGGCCCCACAGTAGTCCTGTTATTCTCACACAAAGGTGCTTAAACAAGCTGCATCATCGGAATAACAAGTAAAAGCAGGCTATAGGAAATCAGTGACAACAGTTACTATAACAGTTGTTTGACTGTTGGATGTAGCCAAGTACATCCTGTGGGGAGTGTTGACATAAATTATTTGTCTGAAGATTCACTTTTGACCATAGTATCAAGGGTTCAATTCTTGATGAACGTCACATTATTTCTTACTGTGATGATTTTCTTCTATGATATGTTTCATGGCACATATCTTACTTTTTATCTTGATATCCTTTTCCCAACACATCCATGACAATAAGGAAGATTTTAGTAAAACATTCTTATCCTACATGACAGATGAATACTGAGGACACATCATAAATGTGTGCATTAATGACCCATAGCACCACCCTTTCATAGGAGTCTGTATACCTGTCTCTCTGTCTCACCCCTTTGTACTGTTGACTGTTCATGAGGATGACAGATGTAAATGTTATGTTATGGCATTTTCTGACTAGGATTACTTTGTGGAAGAATAATACTTACACCTTTCATTGACAGAATACCCTATCAGTGTCCCTTCATAGGTGTGATTTTAACATGTTTGAAGTATGATTTCCTTGTTGGGGCGTACAGATAACGATCAAGTCTGTAAATTAATATTTCCACTTGACAGTGGCTCAATGCCATCATTAGATTAAACTCTTACTGCCTGTTTTTATAAGTGTCTTTCTTGTTAATGAGTTGTCTGTGTCTCTAAGTCCCTTCTCTGTGATTAGTTGTAGTCCTCAGCATTTGCATGAGGTCTGGCAATGAGCAACTGTGGTATGTGATGCTAAATGTCATTTCAGGTGTTACTGGAAAATGTGGTGTTTGCCTTACACAGTATTGTACACCCATTTAATTTGTGATTTCCCCTTGAAGCATGTTTCGTATGTAGTAGCTATAAAAGATTATTCCAGTAGCTAACACACACTTTAGATAGGCAATATATTTAAAACAGACATTCCTAGGTATTCCTAAAAGTCATGATAAAAAGTTACTATAAGAATCACATTCTGACACAATTTGTAAAATGATCTGCTTGCTGGAATCAAACTCTGCTTCAACTCTGCTTTTCATTTAGCTCAGAGACTTTATACCATACGCCACAGAGAAAGCTTGGTTGACAGGTGTAGTTTCTCTGCTAAGTACTGTCCAGAGTGCTGACAGCCATGCATCACCACTAAGCTTGTTTGCCCTCTAGAAGGCAAACCAAATTAAAATCTTTCACGTTTTACTTCAGCAGAGAACAGTGTTTACTCGCAGCCTAACGTCATGCAAATGGGGAAGGCAAGCAGAACACTTCATGTTTGAACTGATCTTTGGAGCTAACATGGAAACATATAATATAGCATATGGAGCAGGCCTCTACACCACTAAATAGTGGTATTTCACAGTTCCAGTTCAACACATCAAAGTATAATCATGCATACACTAACAATTTGCCAATATCCATGCAAATACATTTCTCAGCATTGCGCTTTAGTAAGAAATTTGGAACAAAAATAATTATACTGCTACTGGATTATATTACTTCATTACATGGAAGTTGTTTAATGTACTCATGTGAAATGCAGTGGACTGTGTTGTGAACTGACCACTTAATTCTGGAAAGTTTGGTCTGCGCTGCAGCACTAACACTTACAAATGATATACAACCACATACAGCCTTGATGCACATAAATATTTTTTTATCCCTCCTGCATTGGAACATTAAATATTGCTTGGTATCGACAGATCACATTGCCCATGCATAAGCACATAGTGTTGCTAATAGTACCATTCATTAATGTTTGCATATCATCCTCATAACCTGATGATCCATAAATGATTAAATTTCCATCCTGTGTTTCACAAGGGTGTGTGTTTCATATACACAGGTAGGTACGTGTCACTCAGCTCTGCAGTATACATTAATGACAGTATAGCCAACATAAGTCAGCAGCATGCATGTATTATTGATTATGACATTGCACTTACTCTGTCATATCAACAAATATGGATTTGCACAAAACTGTCAACATCACAATATCTTCTTTAACACAGACTGAGAAGCTAATCCTATCCACACTGCACTTTCACAGTATAAAAGTTAGACTTCAATGGTGGTGCTTGCATTAAATAGTCTTCTCTAGACTGCACAGCTAGACAGGTAGGGAGTTCTAATCTCACCGCAGTCAAATTGTGTGTGCATGTATGTACTGAATTTTGTAAATATGACCTTATGTATGGGATTAATTTTAGACTGCAGTGTGAGTCCACATCAATGTCAGACTCTTCTCCCCACACCATGTCTGCAACAACACACTGATGTTATCCTTTAGAAAGTACACTTACACACTATAAAAATATGACTTCTGTGGTGCTGCTTGCATTAAGTACTGTCTCCTCTAGACTGCATAGCTAGATAAGTGAGGGTTTTAATCTCACAGCAGTCAGTGTGTGTGTGTGTGTGTGTGTGTGTGTGTGTGTGTGTGTGTGTGTATGTATGGAGTTGTGTAAACATGACCTTAAGTACTGATGGCCTCAATAAAGCAGTAGCCCTTTGATTAATTTTACACTATAAGGGGAGCCAACATCAATGTCAGACCCTTCTGCCAACATCACCTTCTCTGCACCACCACACTGATGTTATCATCTAGAAAGTATAGTCTCACATTATAAACGTCAGACTTTTGCAGTGGCACATACATTAAATATTGTGTCCTCTAGATTGTGTAACTAGATAGGAGGGGGTTCTATTCTAACAACAATCAATTTGTGTGCGTGATGGTAAAGCCATTGCATCACTGAAGGATTAATTCAACAGGTGTGCTCATATGACTATGACTTGTGAAAAACATTTACATGGTCAGATCAAGCCCATATCCCTTTTCACTCTGTCCACAAATGCTGTCTGCAACATACAGATAAGGTCATCATTTCAATAATGCACTCTCATGCCACTAAAGTCAGACCTGTCCTGTGGCGTGAGCATATAATACACTTGTGTGTAGATTGTGTCAGTCGATATGTAGGAAGTTAGAATATAGCAGTGAGACTATTCTGATTGTGTCTGTGTGAATGTAAATGGATACAGGAGTGTGTTACACCTCTTAGTATTGACAAAAGTTAGAAGTCTACATAGCTGTAGAAGTCATTTTTGTACACACACCTCTCTGCATGACTCAGTTGATGTCATCCTTTCAGAGATGCTATGTGGCTGACATGCCCTCAGACTCCTACTGTAGTGCATTCATATAATGCACTTGTGGGTAGATTCTGTCAGTCAATATGTAGGGAGTTCAAATACAGGAATGACTGTTGTCAATTATTCTGTGTTTCTTCCTCTTATTGTGCAGAACATGCTGCAACTACATATATGAGGGATATCTATACAGTGTGCGTGTGCTGTGCAACCACTTTTTATCAGAAACGTGAAGGTAATACACAATGGAGATGGTGTTCATTGAAATGTGCAGTGTCACAGTCATCAAATAAATGTGTAGTTGAGCTTGTGGTTCAGCAAACCTTCATAAGCCTGTGATGTTAGCCTTATAGCTGAAATCCCAGCGTCACTGTTTACAGTCATTATACATGTAATTAACAGTGTTTTCACCCACATGTACTATTTTTATGTGTGGAGATTGTTTCCTGTTACAAATGTTTATTCTACATTTCCTTTGGAAAGGCCATATTGAGGTTTGAATGGAGAGATGATAAATCAGCAAGTAACGGAGAATAGCATTGCTGGAATTGAACCCATCCTCAAGTCTTGGTGAGCACCTTCACTAGGTGGACCCTTTTTTCACAAAATCTCACCAAGATGACACTGATATATAGACTGTATTTTATATATCATATATCTTGGACAGTAGTAGGTTAAAAAAATTAAAAAGATAGCTGGATGCACAAGACCCATGATAAAAAAGTGCCCCACAGGTAGGTGCACTGGTGCCAAGACTGGAAAAAATGAGTGTAGAATCCTCAAGATATGGAAACATTCCTACAAGGGGACTAGGACAGGCCCAGGGGGAAGATGGCCCCACTGTTGTAGAAGGCTACAGTAGTCCACAAAATTGATAGGCCAGAAAAGAGCCTTAAACATGACAGAGTGGACTATTGAGGATAAGAAAGAAATTATGTATTGTTACTATTATGCAAGAAGCCCAGAATTTCCAGACAGAAGATACACAAAAAGATTAATAGAGAAATTAGAGGAAAGAAAAATACTTGCGCAAGAAAACTGTCAGAAGCTTCAAATAGGAAAAAAATTGTGTTCATTAATAAAACAGATTTATGAAAAACATATAGACCAAGAAAACTTGGGCCATTAGGAAAAAGAAGCAACTGAGGAAGTGTGCAAATATAAAGAACAAAATCTAGAGATTTTTTAAAGGTGTAAAAAATATGGACATGGGAATGAAAGAGAGATCTGATATGACGCAATATTTATGCAAAGGAAAAAGCCAAATTAATCAATACAAAAAAAGCAGCCTCAAACACATTTGAAGAATGTATCATCATAGAACTCATAAACAAAGACATTGATAACCTCCAAACTCTGGATCCCACCCAGTTTGGGTTTGTGAAAGGCAGATCATGCCTCCTGAACCTGATCGACGTCTTTGAGGCAGTCACCAAAGCCGTAGATGAGGGTAAGGTGGTTCACACAGCTTATCTTGACCTCACCAAGGCTTTCAACATCATCCCTCATTCTGGAATTATAGCTAAACTCACTAAACTAGGTATAAATCCCTATGTCACAAGATGGGTTGCCAACTGGCTCACTGACAGAACCCACACTGTAAAAGTTGCACACTTCAAATCTGACCTCAAACCAGTGACAAGTGGAGTGATACAGGGTTCTGTCCTGGGACCTCTCCTGTTTGGTATCTACTTTTCTGAAGTACAGGCTAACACAGAAGGCCTCTGGCTAACGAGGTTCACAGATGACTGCAAACTAGGAACCATAGTCAAGTCCCCAAATGATGTGGAAATCCTACAGAAGGGCCTTGCTGAGACAGATGCCTGGTGTCAGAGCCATGGCCTCAAGCTCAATGCCAAAAAGTGCATTGTCATCCCTTTGGTAAAACCTCTGTACCCATGAACTACTACACAGACAGCAGTCTACTTAACACCGAATGTGTGATAAGAGACCTTGGGACCCAGGTGGACAGTTGTCTGTCCTTTGATAGTCACATCGCCACAGTAGTCAGGAAGTCCTTCTACGTGGCACACCTCATCATAAAAGGGTTCTCATCCAGGAAAAAAGTGGTCATTGTTCCCCTCTACTCGACACTCATTAGACCCATTATAGAGTACAATGCCCCTTTTGGAATGTATCTCACAAGACATCTGCAGCAGCTGAAAAGGCCACAGAAGTACCTCACAAAGAGGATTACTGGCCTTAAACAGATGCCCTACACTGACTGCATCAAAAAACTCCAGCTTTACTCCATAGCATATCGTCTACTCCAAGGTGATCTCTGCCTAACATATAAAGCTATGTCAAACCCAGAGCTGTTGGACATGCTACACCTAAAGAAATCCCAATCCGTCTGAGCTACATGGTCTAGGGACCTAAACTTTGTCACCACAATAAACAAAATATGCTGAAGGGATAGATTCCTGTCCCAGAGACTTCCCATACTCTGGAACAGGCTACCCATCTATGTCAAGCAAAGTTCTTCATTAGCACTCTTCAAGAAGAATCTTGATGGGAAATAGGAAATACACCCCGGGAATCACTTCTGTGTCTCTGCTTAACAGTGGCACAGGAAAATAACTTTCTTGTTTGGTGTAAGCCAGGGAACCTTGCTGGCTAGGCTTACGTAGGCCCTCGGGCCAATAGCCTAGTACCTACCTATGAACCTATAAGAGAAATACAGGCAAAGGCATCCAGATATGGAAAATTTCACAATACAAAAAATAAGATCGCAAAGAGAGAATGTAGAACAGAAGATTAGTAATGTAGAAGTTAAAAAAAAATAGAAGCTTAAGTTATGGAATACCTGTGAAGTGAAGGATTTAGTATAGAAAGTCTAACACAGGTTATATCACAGCATGATGGAACAATGAAACTAAAGTTCAGTTGGAATTTCACAGCAAGGGAAGGAACAGGAAACTGTGGCAACTCTGACACAGTCAGTGTTGTGGAGTGATAGGCTAGTGAGTTCCCATATGAAAGAGCAACGGATGACACAGGATGAAACTGAAGAGAATGTGGCACAGGAAGATGCTCTGGAACTTTCTGTAGAATGCCTGCAGGAAATGGAAAACAAAGAATGTGCCCTCAGTTTAGAAGAAAATGATATAAGAGAAGAGTTGCTTGCTTTAATAGAGATGGCAGACGTATTACGATCAATGAAAGAAACAGACTTCAGAAAGTCAATAAAACCCAGAAAGTTAGAAGTTTGATAAAACAAATGAACACAGTAATTAAGACTGTTCATAGAGATACATATGATATGACAGAATTAAATAGGATATATTACTGTGCAGCTAAATTAATAACAGATAAAGTTTTAACACAAAAACACAGGGCAGAAAGGGAACAGAAGGGGACAAATCAAATGCCATCATGAAAGTATCGAATAGACAAAACTATAAATCAATTAAAACAAGAAGTGTCACTGTTAGAAAAGTATAGAAGAGGGAACATATCATCAAAAATACTTAGAAAGATAGGCATGATGAAAGCCATGTGCAGTATCAGAACAGATCAGGATCTATCATGTAATATCACAAATAAACTATCAGTACAAGCAGCAAAACTTAGAAGATATGCAGATAAATATAAAGGAAAAAAATAAGCAATTTATTGATAACTGAAAAAAGTTTTACAAAGAATTGGGAAACAAGGCAAAAGGAATTGAAACCGCCAAAAAAAGAAATAGATACATTTTGGAGAAATATCTACGAAGATCCTATGGAACATAACAAGGATGCTAAATGGACAGAAGTAGTAAAAGAGAGAATAAGAAGTTCAAATGCACAGGATTTGAAATGGGATGAAGTAACATTCAGGGAAATTGACATAAAGTTAAGAAAGGCTCCTAATTGGAAAACCCCAGGCCCAGATGCAGTACCTAACTTCTGGCTGAAAATATTAACAGCTTTACATGAAGATTTAGCTATGAGTAAGAAAGAAAGTAAGAACTATTTGTATGCGCACCCAGAACAGACACCAACCTGGTTAACAACAGGAAAAAACAATGTTCCTACTTAAGAGTGAACCTGCAAGCTATCCTAAAAACTATAGACCAATAACTTGCCTTCCAACAACCTATAAACTATACACAATGGAATTGATACCGACAGAGTTTGTAGTCATTTACAAGAAAACTCAATTGTGGCAGTAGAACAAAATGGCAATAAAAGAAAGTCATATGGATCAAAGGATCTTTTGTTGTTAAATAAAGTCATAATGGAGAACTGTAAAAATGGGAAGAATCTAAGTATGGCATGGATAGACTACAAAAAAGCATTTGACAGTATCCCACATTCATGGAAAAAAGTGTTTAAAAATGTATAAGATACACTCTACTCTGATCAATTACATTACAGAGACCATGAAACAGTGGCAAACCTTTGCAGTTAAGTCATGATAAAGGACAAATCATCATTCCAGGGATAAAAGTCCAAAGGGGGTATTCCAGGGTGACTCTTTGTCACCGCTGCTCTTTTGTCTTGCCCTTAACCCATTAGGCTGTCTACTTAACAGATTAGTTCATGGCTACAATTTGACCCCCAGAAAACAACAAAGTGTAAAGACATCTCATCTTCTTTTGTGGATGATTTAAAACTGTATGGTTCATCAGATAAGGAATTGAAAGCACAACTGCAAGAGGTCAAAACTTTTTCAGATAATTTAATTTAAGAATGTTATTTGGTCTTGATAAATGTGCAAAAGCAACCTTTAAAGCAGGAAAGGTGCAGCACCAATAAAACATCAATTTGGGACAAGAATGTGATGTAAAAGAACTTGAGCAAGAGGGAGTATATAAACATTTGGGAATTGATGAAGGATCAACAATAAAACATGAACAAATGTGAATAAAACTTAGTAAGTAATATTTTAGAAGACTAAATTAATACTGAAAACAATGTTGACATCTAGGAACAAAGTACAGGCTATAAACCAATTTGTCCTCCCTTTTCCTGCTGTGATTGACTGTCTCCAAAAGGTGTTGGATAGGTTGGACAGGAAAACAATAAGGATGCTTCATGCTCATCAAATGATTTATAAAAATCTGTGCATACCAAGACTATATATTCCCTGTTCTGAAGGAGGTATGGGCCTTCTTGAAACTGATTACATGTATAGATCTGCAATTGTAGGACTGAATAAATTTCTGCTGACCTCATAAGAACCAAACGTAGTGAAAGTTTTAAAACATGAGGAGAATAAGTCTAAGATGACTTCCCTGCTTAGTTTAGCAGAAGCATATCAGTGTCAAGCAGGAATGTAAATCAAACCAGAAGTAGACAAAACTCGGGCAGCAACTAAATGTGCCAAAAAACAAAAGAAAGTGTATAAGGTGAAGGATTAGATGAGAAGGCAAGAAATGTGAAAAATGTATAAATATAGTTGCAAGTATAGAAAACTCTTGGAACAACCTCATATTGATCAGGACTGAATACAGGAATGGTTAAGGAGAGGAGAATTTAAACCAAAAGACGAAAGGTTAATATTAGCAGCCCAAGGTAGTGGACTATGTACACATTGGTTTACAAAGTCCATTGAACACGTGGGAGAAACAGACAAATGTAGGTTTTATAAAACAGAATTGGAAACAGTTGCACACCTTGTTGCTGTTTGTGACATACTAATGGCAGAAGGACTGTCTTCCGAAAGGCATAATAATGTGGCAAGACTGGGGATTGTGCAAACAGTATAATGCTGAAGTAATTGAAAAACACTGGAAACTTGAGTCACAAAGCATTTTAGAAAATGATGTTTATATCACATGAGATCACCCATTGCCAACAGTTCAAAAATAGATGTATGAAAACCATATATAGTGGTCCATGAAAAGAAGACAAAGGTAGCATTGATCATTGAAATGGCTACACCCAGTGACTACAGTGTCTTATATACAGAGAGACTGAAAGTCATAAAATACCAGGATTTGCAGGCAGAAACAAGGGCAATGTGGAAGAAGGACGCCCAGCCAGTTCCAATAGTAGTAGTAGGAGTAACAGGTCTTATAAAAAAGAATTTACAGTTATACTTAGATATATTACTGATACATGTAACTCTACAAATTGCAGAAGACGTCATTACTGGGCACATTGCTGGTGTTACAAAGGGCACTTCTGGCTAACATCAAAGATTGAAACAATACTAATTTCATGAACTTTAATCATACTTTGACTTAGGAATGGGGTCCATTCCATCATGGTATTAGAAACCCAAAAGACTTGGAGAAAATAAAAAAAAAAGACCAAATGCTGTCATTGGAATAGATTGGCATTCCATCACAGTTGTAGTGAGACACCTCCTCAGGACTGAGTATGTGAGATGATGTAATGTATGTTGTTGCCTAAGTAAGGCATGTGTTCTAATACAGGATTATATCGACATTGCACATAATTGTTGTTCTGTCATCACAATGACAACAGCAGGGAATACAGGTGTGTTTGGGTATACCTAGCATCAGGCAATGTTGTCTGACATACTGCAAGATGCTTTCTGAGTAATTACAGGGACACATATTCCTTGATTCATACATATGATGTAATGCCTTCACATAACCACACATCTGACAATTGGTGATGCACTTATAACAAGGCATATTCATTGATCCCACTATGGTGTTGATTTTCTGAATGCTTTGGCAAGTGTTCCAAAGCAGCATTGCATGACTGTAAGCCTTTGTGTCCTTAACTTTTCTGCATGAAAAACATCCTTCCAATTATACTTTGTACATACAGAGTGGTGGAGGCCTCCCCCATCAATTTTAAAAGATAAAAATTGTGGGCAAATACAGTTCAGCTGATTGAAAGACTTCACATAGGTGGAGTTCAACAGCTGTGATAACAGTTCCTCTGGGGCAAATGATATTAATAGCCATCTTGTTATTTGTATGAGTTGTACAGCTTGATGTTCCCTTCTAGAATAGGGTTTCAGTTTGTATGAATGTCAGTCTTAGCCCTTGATATGTTGCACTAATGTATGTGAATGTAGTTTTACACAGGCATCCTGTGGGGAAGAACTTTCAAGCCACCAAGCCACCAGGGTCTATACCATGAAATCGACATCTGAAAATGTCAACTCACATTTGTTCGACATGAAAATGTCAAACTCCATCTTTCCCGAACGGCCAAATCACCGATTTCTTTCTGAGGGAAAGAAATCGGTTGGCTGTTTTGTTACACCTGCCCTTTCCCCGACTGTAGTGCAGTCCTGGAGATAGAATATTTAGTTAGGGGGTGTGAGAGGGCGAAGCCTCCCAATTAAATATGTTTGTTTTTGTGTGGCATTGTTTTTTGGCCATTCCAGTATGTTGGAGTTCGACATTTTCATGTCGAACAAATGTGAGTCGACATTTCAAAATGTCGATTTCGTGATAGAGACCCAAGCCACCATCTGGTAGTAGCCCTCATTAATGTATGCACAGAAGCTTGTAGGTAAAAGAGAGGGTTTTTGTGGTTCCCAAGTGGGTAGCCTGCCCTTCCACTGAGAGAGGTGGGGTTAAGTCATTCAAAAAAATTCCTCATAGCTTGGATGTCAGAGAAAGCACAAATAATCCTCATGTCTGACTGAATGACAATCTATCCATCCAGCTCTCTCCTGTCTGATTCTGGGAACTCCCCACCATGGAAAAATAAATGGGATCGAGTCCCAGTTGAGATAGTTCTAATGGTCATCAGGAATGAGCCAAAAAGAATAAAGAAAAACATGCCAAACTGAAACAGAAGTGGCTTCAGTAGGCAGTTCCACTACTCAGTAGGATGTCTTAGAAAGTAACTGGAGCTGTGTGAGACATGAAACTGACAAAGCAGGAATACCCAGTCAGACAGTAATTAACATCTTCAGGACATAGCATTAACATCCTTGATGAAGTGAACCAGGCAAGGGTGTCATCTTTCTCTCTTGTTATTTGCCTTATACTTTTATTTTTAAACATCTTTCTTGAATTAACACTTGTGACATAGACAAATTTACATTTATATAGCAGTAATCAAACTGCATTAACAAGTTCACGTTTACAAACATTATGCTTATCATATAACCTAAGCAACATTACATAAATTATTCAGTTCCTTCCCTTTTATTTATTTTTATTTTTTGTTTAAACCAGAAACTTCTTTATTAAACTATCTCTTATGACAACAGGCAATCATACATTTATATAAATGAAAACAAACCACACCAACAAAATCCTAGTTGCAAGCATTTTACATCACAAACCATACTGACACACTTCCTGTTGCTTATAATCTACCCAATCATTTTCAGTCAAGCATTACATAGTTCATTTAAGTCCTGCCTCCTTTTAAACCCCATTCCTCCCCTGTATGTATTGTTCCCACAATTCCCATTTTCCTATGTAGTTTGCTCCTACCCTTTTCTAAAGATGTCAGTTCCATTTGTTTTATCTCTGTTACTATATTCACTGCTTCTAGTATATTTGGTTTAGATTTTGATTTCCATTTTCTAGTAATTGCTTTTTTAGCAGCCACCATAATTAGACACAGCAAGGCCTTACCATGTCTAAGCTATTCCAATTCTGTATCATAGCTCAGAAAAATCATCTCTGCCGTCACACCAATCTGCCCACCCAGCATCTCCGACACTGCATACCTCACGGAATCCTTAAAGTCTGCCAACTTACGGCACTCCCAAAAATGTGTTCCCAAGTACCTCTTTCTTTTTAGAACCACTGGCAAAGAAAATGAGAGACAATTTCAGGGTATAAGTAGTATAGTACTCAAGAAAAATTAGTCTGATTTTCAGATGGAATTATTATATACCTGATAAATCCAGAAAAAGCACATTTCAGTGTTGTGGAATATCCTGAGACAATTTCAAGTATTTTTTAAAGATATAAAATAAATGAGAATAAAACAAAGACTGTAGCAATAAACTATATTCCCACACATGAAAAGGTTCAGCAATCCCCATATTTATGGGACATGATAAGATGAAGTATTTAGGGGGTTGGATTAAAAGGGATTATGTTATGATTGCTAAAATTCATAGGCAAATACTAGACTATCAGTCTACAGACTATTTCAAGCCTAGTCAAAATTTCCTCTAGTGTCAAGGAGGGCAAAACAAGCTAGAATTGGGAATTTGAGGTTATCCATCCAATTATCTATCTTTACCTTGAAGTTGGCAAGGGTGCTACTCTGACATGTAGTGGAAGTTTGTTCCAGAGGTGAGGGATACATCGGGATATGAATCTATCTTGCCAATGTGTCTTATTTCTCTGCTGATCAGCGTTTAGTTCCTTTAACCAAGTATTTGAGGTACTGTTAGTTCTGTGAAGGAGTAGGAGGGTTGGATCTTTCATGGCTCTAAAGCCTAGACACAGATCTTCATGGAGGAGTCTGTAAGAGACTGAATAAAGAGAAAGGGCTGCCAGTCTGTCTTGGTAAATAAGATTTTTGCGGCCACTGATCTTTTTAATTATGAATCTCTGAGGTCTCTCAATTTGTGTGATATGTTTAGACAAATACATGCCAAAAGGTGCTTTATATTCAATAATGGGTCTGATAAGATACGAGTAAAAGGGAATTAAGACTTCTTTGGATCTAGTGGAGATACATCTTTACAGACCCCTTTTTAGGTTAGGCAATGTGTTTCTGCCAAAAATAGACAAATTATTGCACTTTATAAATCTGGTTGCGATAATACGTAAGTACCAAAAAAACTTTCATTTAATAATTTTTCTTAATATTTACGTATTCCTCTTTAAGAAAGTTGTTTTAAAGCTAGGAGTTTGTGTTTTAATGGACTGCCACAAGACTGTACTGTACTTTTAAACAGTGGTTCTTTTTTTCCTGTTAGTTTAAAAAATGTTTTAAAGTAACTGAAAATTATTTTTTCTGTAGAGAAATTGTTCATTTTACTGTTTGTGGCAAAGTGTTTTGAAATTCTTTTTACTGTGTTTGTCTTGGAAAAAAAGTGTTTTTTAAAGACGTCATATTTTTACCAGCATTTGCTGCTTGCTTTCCCTAGGAAAGGGATACTATTTTGGCTTGACCATGGAATAAACTGTCAGTCCCATGGCTGGTCCTTCTTCCAACCACATACAAAAAAAAAAATACAATTAAACAAACAGCCTTTGCCAATGCCACAGGTGGTGACTCTGTTGTGGCCATTTGTTGTACCTCAGACCACTCATCTTTTGCCCTGAATCCCTGGCATAGTACCTATAGCCATTATGGCCCAAGGGTTAGCCACATCCTCTCTGGCTGTTGTGGTTCCCTTAGTGGGCAAGGAGAGCCACACTTGTTGGCCTGGGAGAAGGAACAGGGAAGGCTTCTCTGGTTTGTCAGAATGTTGTGCCCATCTCTAGGGAAGATGCTGCTGCCACTAATGACACTGGTGTACACATTTTCCTGTCAAAAAGGAGCAGAAAGCAAATTATTCATCCTCAGATTTTCTTAGACATGAGCAGTTTATTGAATCTGGACAGGAGGATGAAAGCACAAATACAGGGGTTTCTCCACAGATTTATATTTCAGACTCAGAGGAGAGCTCAGTTTCTGATTCTCACTGTGGCAGTTTCTCTTTCTCTGAAACTGTTTCTAGAATGTGCCAGTGTTTTCAGTGGGAGAACACTGAGGTTTTTCAGTCTCTCAGAAAACACTATTTGCTGTTACAGAAGAAATTACCAGAACCAGCACCCATTTCTCCAGTTTTGTCTGTTTTGGAGGATGTGTATGTTACCGCCTGTGATTTTCATGACAGCCAGCTGCCCCTAAACAGGCAGATAGGATGTATAAAGTTCCTCAGTCTTTTAAGTTTCTATGTACTCTTCCCAAACTTGATCCAGCAGTTATAGCTAGTTAATCCACCTGTTGCTAAGCGCTTAGTTAATTCCAAACCTACTATTTTGGATAAGGATGGAAAAATTATTGATAAGTATGGGGGAAACAAACATACATTTCTGCAACTTTCAGTTTCAGAGTTTAAAATTGCCAGGCTCATATGTTAAGGTTTATCCTGACTAATTGTGAAAGTATGAGGAACGTTTTGTCTGCAGTCCCTACTTGTGAGGAAAAATCTCCTTTAAATAATTGAATTTCTTCTATTGTTCAAGTCACTACTCATTGTTTGCAGTGTGTGTATGACTCTATTTATACTTCTTCAAGGGCTATGGCCATTAGTACTGTTTTGAGGAGGTTTGCATATCTGTGTCCTCGGAAACCTTCTAGATGATGTTAAAAATGAGATTTAAAATTCTCCTTTGAGTATAGATTTAGTTTTTGGCCACTCTATTGCAGAACTAATTAAAAAGTGTGATGAAAGGGGTAAATTGATACAGGGAATCACTAAGAATGTTCAGCACTCCTTTTCCAAGGGATTGTCTAACTCCACATCCAGTTTTGGCAGAAAATAAAATAAACAGTCTCAAAAAATGCAGGCAAACAAGACATTTAAAAAGAAATGCCAAGGGGGTCCAAGAACAATTCAGGAAACTCTCAAAACCAAGTAAGTTTGGCTTTAGATAGTTTCACACAAATGAGTTCTGAATATCATTCATTAAGGTTACAGAGGGCAATGGAAGGAAATTCCTCCATTCCTGGGGTGATTCCTCATCTTCCAAACCAGACTCTTTTATTTTTAACAGTCCTTCATCACATGCTGTCTCAGGGAGTGATAGGACCAGTTCCCCCTTCCCAGGTGGGAAAGTTTTTTTTATTCAAGGATGTTTTTAGTGCAAAGAAAAAAAATGCTTGGAGACCAGTTGTGGATCTTTCTCTCCTAAATTTGTTTGTGATAGTGCCCACATTCAAAATGATGTCACTCCACAATCTGTTACGTCTTCTTCCTCATTTAAGTTTCCTGATAACACTAGATTTAAAAGATGCTTATCATCACATCCCTATTCATTCAGATTTCAGGCATTTTTTTTTAATATTTTGCTTGTCTGGATCGCATTATCAGTTTCTGCCTTACCATTTGGACTATTCACTGCACCAAGAGAGTTTGCAAAGTGTCTAGATCCAGTTATAGCTCATTGCAGGCTACAGGGTATCCATGTTTAGATAACTTGCTCATCTTTGCAGAGTCTTTTTCATAGTGTGAGAAATCTCTCTCTCTCTGGTGAAAGATCTCTTGCACAAGCTGGAATTCCAAGAGAACATTCAAAAGTCATTCTTGACTCATTCTCACACTATTGTGTTTCTGGAATGTCAACTAGACACCACAGTTCAAAGAGTTTTTCTTCCACAAGAAAAAAATATATCTATATCTAGATCTATTTATAGGGTTTTCCACTCAGATTATGGTCAATGCAAGGGAATACCTCAGGATTTTGGGTCTCATGGCCTTTATGATTTTCATGATAACCCTGGCAAAACTCCACATGAGAAAGCTACAATGGTATCTGAAGACTCTCTGGTCTCAACACCAACACCATTTGTCTTTTCAAATCCCAGTGCTGGGGTTTGTCAGAAGAGAAATCACTTGGTGGAAGCAACAAATATCCTTAAATCCAGGTCTCCTTTTCGCCCTCCCTGTTCCAAAGCAGTTGGTCACCACAGGCACCTTGGACTGTGCCTGGGGAGCAGCTGCAGGAATGATAACAGTGTAAGTTGTGTGGGACACCAAGGAAAATGCAAGCACACAAATATGAAAGAGATGCTTGCCCTGATCAATGCACTCAACTCTCTGAATCATCTTTGGTTCCCAAGATGTCTTCAAGTTGTTACAGACACTATCACAGTTATGTGGTATTTAAACAAACAAGGGGGAACCAGGCTACCAGGTTGTACCCTCTTTGCAGGCTAGCCATGTTAGCTTAGGCTATAGCTTTACAGCACAATCTCACTCTTCAGGCATCCTATATTACATCAGAGCAAAACTGTGTGGCAGACAAGCTGAGCAGGACAAGGACAAACCCTCATGAATGGAAACTAGATAAGGAGGTCTTCTAAGATTTAATCTTTCTGTGGGGAGTTCCTCAAGCAAACCTCTTTGCCTCCTGTCTGAACAATCAGCCGGAAAGATTCTGCTCCAGGACTCCATGCAAGATGGCCTGGAAGACAAACACATTTTATTTTTCTCGGACAGGAATGTTTCTGTATGCTTTTATACCCTTTCCACTAATATTCAGAGTATTTCTGAAGAATCAGAAGGAATACCAATATCATGGCAGGACTCCCTTTTGGCTTAGGCAGTCATGGTTCTCATCCTTTTGGAAATGGTCAGGGGCAATTACCACAACCTTCCTCACAGACTGAATCTACTTACAGAAGAACAGGGGGGTTTGATACACCCTGACACCAATCAACTACAGTTGACTGCCTAGGTGACAGGGTCTTAAATCCTTTTAAGCACCTCTTTATTAAGGATGTGCAGGAGGTACTAATGGAGGCAAGAATACATGATATAAGAATATTGAATATTAGCAAATGGAAAAACGTTTTCTAGTTGGTGTCAAAAACATAACCAGCACCCATTAAGGACTAGCTGTTCTCTGGTTTTACAATATTTGTGTGAGTTACTATCTTATGGCCTTTCTTACTTCTCTATCAAGGTTCATTTATCAGCCATTTCAGCATGTCTGCCCATGTATCCTCCTTTTTCAATACAGTCTGATGTCAAAATGTTTTTGAAAAGGGTTTTGCATAAGAGGCCTCAACGAAAACCGGTGGCCCCTCCTTGGGATCTGAAAAGCTAACACTTGCACTATTTGAACCAGATAACCTGGCTGACTTGAGGTTCTTCGCATGGAAATAAGTTTCACTGATTGCTCTGACCACTACAAGAACAGTATCCGAGTTGCAAGCTCTTATGGTGTGTCTACCCCGCCTCATTTTCCACGGGGACAGGGTGTCTTTGAAAACTAATTCTTTATGCCTGAAGTGATATCAGAGTTTATGTTAAGCCAAACTATACGTCTCCCCATTTTCTTTCCTGAACCCATAAATGAGGGAGAAAGGATACTCCATACCTTGGATGTCCACAGACAACTGAGGTACTATCTTTACAGAATTAAATTTTTGAGATCTTCTTATCAATTGCTCATTTCTTGTGAAGGTAAGAAGAAGGGACAACCTTTGTCAAAAGAAAATATTTCAAAAATGGTTGTCTAAGGCTATTTATCTTTTTGTTATACTCACCACAACAGAACTATTCCAGGCAGGGTCAAGGCCCACTCTACCAGGGCCCAGGCTTCATTTATGGCTTTTTGGAAAGGGCTGGATTCTAGAAGTATTACAAAAGCAGCAACTTGGTCCTCCCTGCATACTTTTGCAAAGCACTATAGATTTGATTCCTTCTCTAGGTCTAGATCAGGCTGTACAAGGACCATTCTCCAGGGATTCCTGGACTGTTCTCCTTCCACCTCCCAAATGTAGTAACCTAGGGTAATCTACGGGTTCCTATTACCTGATCACACGTTTAGGTTAGCAAATACCTAAACATCGATCTGGTAATAGCGAAAGCAAAAAACTGCAAATGACTGATTTAATGCAGGGAAAGAACTCCCTTGGTCGTTATGCGGATGTCCCTACTGTACAGCGAGCCAGGAGTTGGTATATTTAGTAGGGGGGATGTGGGGGGTATAGCCCCCCCCAGTTCATTTTAGTTTAAAAAAAAAATTTTGCAGCAGAGGGAATTCATTCCTTATGTTAAATCGGCTGTTCACTGTTTTAATTTTTCGATATTACCAGTTTGACGTTTAGATATTTGCTAACCTAAACGTTCAGTTGGGTAATATAGATGCTAATCTACCCATATAGCTAAGGCTACTGCAGCAGTGATGAATATAACGAACATAGTACAGTTTAAGTAAACTGACCAGAATAGCAGATATTCAAATGATCACTGCTGCAGTAGCTGCTCCCTCCCTCCATCCCCCTTGTTTTTTGGTAAGTTGTTTATGCCAGAGTATAGTTATTTATTTTTTGTTCTTCTTAGCATTGTCCTTTCAGGGCTCAGCCTCCCTCTCTTAGTTGGCAGGAAAGTTCTGAAGAGCTTGGTATCCAAACTTGTTTATTAATCAACTCAGCTTGAGCTGCCTGACAGTTTGGGCACATGGAAGGTGCCCTGAAGCTGGCCGCTATACAACAGAAGGAAGAAACTGTTGCAGAAAAGAAGAGAATCCCAGGATGCAAAAAACTCCCTTACCAGCCTCAGTAAGAAGCTGAGATTCCTCATAAAATCCTCCAAAGCTCATTACGAAAATAAAATTGCCAAAGATTCCAAAGACAACCACAAGGCATTTTATAGCTATGTCAAGAATCTAAATGGCGATGCTCAGATCTGCTCTGAGCAACAACAAAATGACATTAAATATACTGATCCCAAGGACATTGCCAATATCCTGGCAGATTGATTCAGTGCCAACTTCACCCCCCTCCCACCCCCTAAAAGGCCCATCTCAATACCAAAAGATTGCCAAATTCCAGTGATCAAGGCCACACAGGTAAAAAATGCACTCTCCAAAGCTAAGAATACAGCATCCATGGGACCACATGACATCCCGGGCTGTGTACTACATGAACTACAAAATAAATTGGCACCTCACCTAAGTGCAATGTTTAATCATAGCCTCACCTCAGGCTTCGTGCCCGCTGAGTGGCGCACAGCTACAGTTATCCCACTCCACAAGGGGGGATCCACCTTGGATCCTGGGAACTATTGTCCCATCAGTCTGATGAGCCTGATCTGCAAGGCCATGGAACATATTATCATTGAACTTATAAACAAAGACATTGGCAACATTCAAACACTGGACCCCACCCAGTTTGGGTTCATGAAGGGCTGATCGTATCTCCTGAACCTGACTGACTTCTTCAAATCAGTCTCCAGAGTTGTGGATGAGGGTAAGGCAGTCCACACAGGCTATCTGGACCTCGCCAAGGCCTTTGATATCATCCCCCACTTTGGAATCACAGATAAACTTACTAAGCTGGGCATAAATCCCTACGTCACTTGATAGGTTGCCAACTGGCTTACTGACAGAACCCAGACTGTAAAGGTAGCTGACTCCAAATCCATCTCCAGACAAGTGACAAGTGGAGTACCTCAGGGTTCAGTCCTGGGACCGCTCTTGTTTGGCATCTACTTCTCTGAAGTACAGGCCAACACTAAGGGACTCTGGCTAACAAAGTTTGCAGATGACTGCAAACTGGGAGCCATTATTAAATCCCCAAATGATGTGGATATTCTATAAAAGGGCCTTACAGAAACAGATCCTTGGTGCCAGAGCCATGGGCTCAAGCTCAATACCAAGAAATGTATAGTTATCCCCTTTGGGAAAAAACATGTACCCGTGAATTACCACATAGCTGGCAGTACACTAAACACCAAAAGTCTGATAAGAGACTTAGGAACACAGGTGGACAGTGGTCTCACCTACGATAACCACATTGCCACAACAGTCAGGAAATCCTTCTATGTGGCTCACCTCATCACTAAGGGCTTTTCATCCAGAAAAAAGGAGGTCATTGCCCCACTGTACTCCTCCCTCATTAAACCCATCATAGAGTGCAACGCCTCATTTGGTATGTACCTCACAAGACATCTGCAACAACTGGAAAGGCCACAGAAACACCTCACTAAAAGAATCACAGGCCTAAAGCAGATGCCCTATGCTGACCGACTAAAAAAACTCCAGCTATACTCTGCCTCATATCGTCTACTCAGAGGCGATCTCTGCTTAACATACAAGGCCATGTCAAACCCAGAGCTGTTGGACAAGCTACACTTAAAGAAATCCCAATCCATCAGAGCCATATGCTCCAGGGACCCAAACCTTGTCATCACAATGAACAAAACATGCTGGAGGGATAGGTTCCTGACTCAGAGACTCCCCATACTCAGGAATAGACTGCCCATCCATGTCAAGCAGAGCACCTCCTTGGCCATCTTCAAAAGGAACCTTGATGACTGGATGGGAGATAGGAAATTTACCCCAGGAATTATGTCAGTTGCCCTGCTAGACAGGGGTCCAGGGAAGTAAATATTGTGGGAAGAAATAGCCAGGGAATTGTTATGGCTCGGCTTGTATAGGCCCTGGGGCCGACAGCCTAGTACCATCCTATGAACCTATGGATCATACAGAATATTATATGTACAAAGTTACAGAAAAGATTTTGAGAAGTAAGCCAACATGGGAATGGAGAGAAGAGATTTTACCAATAGGGGTGACTGTAAGTAGGGGCATAGAAAATAGGCAATAGGGAGCTGGACTTTATTGGAGAAAATTAGCAAAGGAACCAAGGTATTGGGATGAAATAACTTGGTGAAGGAGGCCTCTTGAGTGTAAATAAGCCAAGCAGAAGTCTGGAATGTGAGGCTGGAAATGCCTTCCCCTACCAGGGATGGATATCAGAGTATGGGCCTAGAGAAAGGGATAAGGGACTGTTAAATGATAGACCAGCTCCAGTTGAGTCTATAGCTGAATCTAAAACAGAAAGTGCAATAAAAAAAGGTATAATTAGCAGTGGCGGCTGGTGACTTCAAATCAAAGGGGGGCTGCAGGAGACAGCTGAATGGGTGGGGTCAATGGGAAGGGGTGTGGCCAACTAGAAGGGGGGGAGCTATGCTCAAAACCACAAAAAACTAACTAAATACACTGCCGTGGGTGCCAAACCGTCATTATGAGAGTCCAATCAAGACAAAATGAAGTGTAGAAGAATAAAAATATTTCAATGCATTGGCTGCATGACAGCTTACTTAATATCTAGATGGAAACAAAAAGGTTGTGAGGCATGAAAAAATAAAATTACTTTTTTAAATACATTAATGGAATGCCAGTCAAAATCAAGTATAAGAAAAACAAGCAGCACTCAACTCAAACCACTTCTTGCACTGCAGTTCTAATTATAATTTATATTCAGCTTTATTAAAGTACCAAGTAACATGCTGAAAGTAGAAATCTCTGATGCCCCCACTTGTAAAAATGTTCCTTATCCAAAAAAGACCTGCTGCCTGACAACTATCTACTTGTTTCATGGGGAAAACATGATCAAAGTAAAAAATGAAAAGCAAACAAGAAATAAGCTCAAGATACATTGCTTAAAAGAATTACTGTACAGATTATGGACCACACGATTGGCATTCTGTTTAGTTTACGGGTAAAGCCTGCAGAGATGACTGGAAGTCTCCAAATGTAATGAGCTTCTTAAAATAATGTAATCCTGTCCTTTATTACAAATACTGTCATATGCATTTCAATACCCAAGGCTTATACATTATCTAGTTAAGTATTCTCTACATGGCAACAACAGAAAGGCTTTCAATGTTGGCAATTCTTTAACAGTATGCTTATTAAAGCTTGCTTGCATCTTACAATCTCAGCCAAGCTCAACTGATGGTCATTAAAGTATTGCTACTTAAACACGGAGCAACAGGCACTGAGTAATAAGCATAAATCAACAGTACAAAAAATATGACAGAAACCAGACCATTCTGCAAAAATCAAGGACAGATGAAAAGCCACTCCTGTACTTGTGTCTACCTTGGATGGGGGGATACCCTGCACATTTACACTGCATAACTACTCCTTGTCTTGCTTGACATCCAGAGTCACTACATGGGGGAGTGGGGTGCAACAAGTATGTCACAATTTGAAATGTCTCTGGCTGACTGTGATGACCCTAACACATTTGTCATACCTCTCAGCCTCAGAGCAAGAAATCTGGACAAAGCCATACAAAGAAGTGGGACAAAGGCCCAAAAACAAGGGCAATTTTTAAAAATATTGCTCTTATAAACTTAGAAAGATAATAGAATAGGTCTTGCATTAGTATGAATTTTCCGAATGGTATGAAATCTGAAACTCAAATGTCTGTCATTTTCTAACTTCAGTCTTTAATGATTTGTCACTAATTTGCCAAAAAAACACAATTTTATGAAAAATTGACCAAAAATGTGATGTAAAAATATAAAATAGCCACACAATACAGCTGGGAACCTGTCAAAGAAGGGACACTTTAATATTAGTACTGCTAACTTGAGCAGCTGACAAAATAAAAGAATCTACATGCATTTCTGAAATAAAAAGTAATCTATAACTATGATTATAGTTATTTCTTAATTGTAAACCCTCCATGTTTTCTTCCAAAATTGCTATTTTGCGGAGGGATTATTAGGGGAAGAGCAACATTTTGAGCCAAAATCAGGGACAGTTGAGAGGTTTGGCTATGCCTAATTCTATAAAGCAATTTGCATGTATGTACCTCTCAACCTGTTAGTGCAGTAAATCTGGACAAGGCCAAATATATTGGTGGAACATATAAACAGTACTAAAAATTGCTCTTGTATAAACTGAGACAGTTGATAGAACAAGTCTTACTTTAGCATGCATTGGTTATGAAGTCTGAAACTCAGTGTGTCATTTAGTGACTTAATTCCTAAATGATTTGCCACAAATTTTATGAGGAACAAACCAAAAACAAGAAGCAAAAATCTATTCATTCTTTGAAAATCTGGACAGTTGGGAGGTATAGTTCAGCTGGGGCTGTCTAAGTTTGCCGCCCTTCCCCCTCACAAAATCATGGTCAAATGGAGCCTCCTCCTGCAGCCATTCCAATGATCCCATTACTTGGCTATTTCACTCCAATTACCATAAACACTAATGCGCATACTGATTTACTTCCATGATGATTTGGACTTCATTTGAAAGTTTTATTTTGCATTTTACAGCACAAACACCAAGCCATCTGCTAAACAAACTTAGCATCAAAACTTCTCTGCCCTTGAAACTCACATTCATTGAAACAGCACTGAAATCCACATTCAAAGAAAATACATTTTACCAGTGGCAGATAAAGATTAATTCTGGGCTGTTTTCAAATCATAGGCCCCTTGCATATGAAACATACATATGCTCTTTGATACATCTTCCTATTGTTTTGAATATTTTTCCAGTAAACAATGAAACAAAATGCATGCACCAATAATGACAAAACTGCCCAAATCAGAACATTTCCTTCATCAAAGTCTACTCAAACTTCTATAGTCCACCATTATCAGTAAATATGCACAATTCTACAGTCCACCATTATCAGTAAATATGCACAATCTCTGAAGTAAAAGTCATCTAAATAATTCCACATTAAATAAATCTGTAACTAATGAAGAGGTTGCTGCTAGCAAAACCTTTATATTTCATGGTTTCATCGAAAAATAAAGTGTCTGATGCCCCTGAGGAATAAATTGCCTATATTACATTAAAAATGATAAGCTAATAATATTGCGATAGGAAATGGATGGCAAACAGATAACAGGCTCATAGTTAGTATCAACTTTTTCAGTACAGCAGCATTCACCCCTTGTGGGAGTAGAACCAACAACCTTCTGCATCAAAAGCAAGTACACAACCTGTTGTGCTATTAACATTGCAAGCTGATTTTCCGTAAGCAGCACTAAACTTCTCTTCCCCTGCAGCTCTCAGCTCCTTGTAAAATCTATTCAATACTCAACTGCATCTCAACTTTGCAGCACAAGAAATCTGGAAAAAGCCAAATGGAAAGTTGTAGAAAATGCTGTGTTACCACCATACATTTTACTGCCAAGGTCCCTGTGCAAAAGAGTCAGAGCAACATACCACTATGCCATATCAGCTGCTTTGTGAAAGAGAGGAAGACTGAAACTTAAATGGCTATTTAATGAATTCAGTTCTCACCATAGCTGTCAACCTCTTAGCACAAAACACCTGGACAAACCCAGTAATGAGGGAATACAGCCCTCAGACATATTCAGTGAATTCAGTTTGTGCCATAGTTGTCAACCTTAGCACAAAAAACCTGGACAAAGCCAATAATGGGGCAATACAGTCCCTAAAATAAGGACACATTTCAAATATTCATCTTATAAACTTAGAAAATTGCTAGAATAAAAGGTCGTGTTACTATGTATTTTCTGAAGAATATGAAGTCTGAAATTCAAATGCCTGTCAATTTTATTTAACATTTGTTAATCAGGACAATCTGACTTGGAACAAAAAAAAACAATTTTCAGCACAGGCCCAGGAAGAAATAATGCAGACATGTCTTTATAACATGGGAGGACACAAAAGCAAACCCACACAAACACAGGGAGAAGATGCAGACCCCACACAGAAGGCACCCCAGCCAAGAATCAAACCCAAGAACCTGCAGCCATAAAGCAACAATACTACCACCGCACAGGCCACAAAAGGAAGAAATAATGGGGAGACATGTCTTATAACATGG